>NC_135022.1:14278465-14383465 GCF_051020955.1 Megalopta genalis
TAAAAACGAGCCGCGAGGTCCGAAAAATCGTCGCTTCTTAGATGAGCCGTTTATTTTTGAAAGTGGCACAAGTCACTTTTTGTTTTTAAGTCGATATATTCAAGGTAATGTAATTACCCCAGTAATGTCTCCCTAATTAATGCTTAAATTGCACACAGAAACGGACAACTTGGGAAGAGAAGGTACGATTGTTCGAGTTTTGCGCCGCGTTTTTATAGTTGCTGAGGATCGGTGATCATAAAAACGAGGCGCAAGACTCAAATTAATCGTATCTCCTCTTCCCAAATTGTCCATTTTGTGTGAAAATGGCATAAGTCACTTTTTGTTTTTAAGTCGATATATTTAACACGTTCCGTGCCACGTGTACCATCGATGGTACACGCTTGCATGTTTACTTAGTGAACTGAACAAATTGTTTACAAGAAATTTAGAACCGAAGAATCAATTTCCACCGCAAGAATGGGCGTTGATAAGTTTTTGTTACGTTGTTATGTGTACGAGAATTGATAATTGCACGTAATACATCAAGTTTTAGTAAAATATCAAAGTGTGAAGATTCGAGTAAAAAAAGCTCGGCACGGAATGTGTTAAACAACCTACCCAATTTTAATTCGAAACATTCGAAAGATCGTCCTCTTATTATAAGTAGACTGAGGATCTTTATGCAAAATGAAAGTTTCCATCATTAATTTCAAGAGATTAGAATCGAATATTAATGTATCTCTTCTCTCGATAGTTTTAATTATTTAATAATAGCATGTTATGCTTTTTTAGTCTTTTAATGCTCTTCATTCTTCATGTTTCTTTAGCTCTTTAGTTAGCTTTATTTTTAATTTTTTTTTTTTTAAAGCGAATACGGAGTAGCCTTATGTAAAGCGTGTTTTCTTCTTTAAAGAGTGATAGAGCTTTGAATTGAAATGAAACACATAAAAATTTAAGCTTGAAGACAAATTCTTTTTTTATTTGAAAGATAATTTGATGACGTTTAAGTTATGAATTCGATTTCACGAATCGCTCTGATGAATCAGATTCAATCAGTACAATTTTTAACCATTTTTTCAAGTAATTGTGCATGTATTTCGTTAACGACACAAGTTATGTTTGCTTCTAAAACGTCAATGGTTGCTGGTTTCTGGATCTTGAAGGCCAAACCACTGCACTATTTCTTGAAATAATTTTGTCATTAAATTGTTCTTTCAATAAATCGATTGTTTGGGTAGCACTATCACTTACAGCACTGATACTTTCTTCTGTGTGTACAGTTCTTTGTCTTGTTTTTGGCATTTCATCGAATAAAGTAAACGTTGTCCGATATTTATCAATAGTTCGGCGAATAAGTTGCTCCGATTATATGAGCCGTTTATCTTGAAAGTGGCATAAGTCACGTTGTTTTTAAGTCGATATATTTAAGGGTTTGCGTTGTAACACGTTTAAAAATATGGATGCTAACTTTACTATACTGATATTTTTATTGAAATATACTGATTATTTATTTTACTATACTGTAATTACTATATTTCTATACTGATTATTTTATTTTACTCGTATTTGTTATCTCAGGATACTGATATTTTTCTCAGTATAAATAATTTCGTATAAACATTAAAAAATCACCACTTTTCATTACGATAAAGTGACTTATGCCACTTTCAAAATAAACGGCTCCTATGTACCAAAAAGTTCACGAAATGCTCTATAAGTTTGGCGATAAGAGAAGAACGCTAATGTTGGAAATAAATTTCCGCGATTTGTAAACATTTTTGTGCACTCAGTCTTGTCATTATGATCCGCCGAAGCTTACTGATTTGAAATGTCAAAACAAACTATTATCTACCAACTGTCAAATGACAGATAATCCTACCGAAAGTTAGGGACTGAAAATTACGATTCGGCTCCGGCCCGATCTCACGTCGCTCGTGTGCAGTTGTTTTAGATTTTCTGCCAATTCTTGTTGAACAAAGTATAGAAGTCGGAACGCAGGAATTGTGGATGGTCTCGGAACGCGGAAAAATCGGTTTGTCCTTAGGATACCGTAGCTTCGAAGGCTACGGAATTATCATCAATGGATAAACACTGTTTACCATTCCAACGGCGCCGTTCGACCAGAATAAATTTATACGTGCGGTAAACAATGTCGAGGTACACACGCGAGGTGACAAGCTTGCGTATTCACTTACGCCACATGTTCATTTGAGAGGCGAAATTCTGCGAATGTTGACGCATCGCAGTGGTTTAATATGTGATTCAGGTTAAGCGCAATGATTTTGATCATTATATTTCCTTCTACATGAATGGGTACAGTGGTGTGAATAATTATAGACTCGAAGTAACGTTTACATTTTTCGTAACGTTTAAGCAAAAACTTAACAGAACACCATATTTGTATATTTCTATATTACGATTAATAGATAATAGAAATATGCAAGTGTAGCTTTCTCGGTTTTTGTTTAAATATCTGCAAAAATGTAAAAGTTACTTTGAGTTCGTAATTATTCACAGCACTATAGATGGTCTCTTTTAACTGAAACACTCCATATATATTTAAAAGAAACTTAAGAACACATTATATTTGTATATTTCTATATTGGAAATAGTAGAAAAAGATAGAAATATACAAATACGATATTTTGTTAAGTTTTCGTTTAGATATCAGTAACAATGTAAAAGTTACTTCGAGTCTATATTTATGCGCACCGCTGTATGCATCTTCTCTCTGCGTATCACTGAAAAGTATCTTCTCATTTTTTATATTTTGTATTGTGTATGCCTATTTATGATTATTTGCCACTTGTTTATTTGTGTGAATCAGAACGGAAAAGTTTTCGGACACATCGGAGCGTAAGTAAAAATAGCGTGATGTATGAGGAATTATTATTAAACATTAATACGTAATTTAAAATAATTTAATATTATATTTATGTTTAATAAATAATGAATACTTATAGTGTAACAAACATTGTAATTATGATCATGCGAATAGAAATATGAACAGAAACTGAATCTTATTATGTATTTACTACTTTCAGCATTATATTTAACTATTCTATAACTGTACACTATAAACTTACATGTATACAATTTATACAGATGTGTAAACATACAATTATAACGCAAACATAAAACATATAATAATAGAGTAGAATTCGGATGATGGTACAGATACTTAATTAGGGTCCCAGATTTCATCTTTATTTATTTGCACAATAAATCGTTTTGCATTGTAGATTGCCTTAGATAAACCAGATTACATATAAAAAGTATTTTCATAATAAATAGTTCTGATACTAGAGAACCGGATAAACGAGGTTCTTACTGTACGTACACATGCATACAGAATGTTCTAAAATTATGGTATTTTCGGGAAATGAGGAGTTCCCGAGATTATTTGAAGTAACTTTTTTCTGAACTAAAACGCAATCCGCGGCTTCGTTTACGAGTTATTAATGAAAAACACTGACCAGGCGAGGTGGCCGAGCCAAGGCTTTGTCCGTGAGATGATATTGTAATCAATGTATGTACTGCAAATGCATTACCCTTGTTTCCTAGATCAGTATTTCCGGTTAAGAGAAATTCAATCTCGAACGCCCCGTAGGATTTAATTCATTCATAGTTCATTTAAAAATCGGTACACAGACTGATTCACGTAACTTGCGTACCTCAAATAACTTCTAATACTAAGTTGTCACTATTTTAATTAGCACTAATTGCCACAGACGTGTTTTGAACTCTAAGAACGACAAGACTGAATTTATTTAAACTTCTTGCCATTTTTATTATAATGTATGAATGTATTCAACAATTTATTCGATCATTTACTGTAAAATAGTCGTTATAATTCCAACGATCTCCAAAGAAACAACGCGAGACTGGTAATTTCTACCAGCACGGTAGATTTGGTTTTAAATTATGCGTTTCGTGAGAAATTTTTGCATATACAGAAGTTGATACGCCATGCATTGCTGAATGCGACCGTTGTGTTTACCGGAAAACGCATTGCATGCAATTTTCGACGAGAGAAACCTTTTATTTAAAAGTTATTTGTGGCGTGCAAGTTATATGACTCACTCTGTATAAATGTTCGAAATTCTCGAAGAGTGTCGCGATGTTATAGTTATGCTCGGCAGTGTATCATCTAACGATTTCACGGTCACCGCAGTCCGCGCACGTGTAGCCTCGACCATGACTATGTACCATGAACGCGAAGCTTGCCCAACAATATCATTTCGAGGTTTTTCATTTAGTACCTGTGACTCTGGTTCCGTGTTCACGCGAAGCCAACATGTTTTCAAACAATACGCGACTGAATTTCACGCACGACCATACTAAGTAGCTGTAATTTGACGCTGTACAACAGGGGTGTCAAACTCAAAAGCTAACTTGGGCCAAATACACATTCTTTTAATGGTGCAATTATGATATACTTCATTAATAATATAAATAGGATAAATTTTCTTAATAACATTATCAGGGTACATTTCTTTGAAAAACTGTGCTGTTGAATCGATTTTGCGTGATCCCAATTTTTGCGAAGTCATGTGCTAATGCAAGAGTGTTGGATAAATTGTTCGAACAATATCGAAGATAAAAAAGAATTTTTTAAACAATTTTTTAATTCCGGGCATGTTTTTAGATAGTAGAAAACCTCTTTTTTAGCTAGACAGTAATTTGAAGATTATTCATAGTTTTTAGCGAAGTACACACATTTTTCATTTGATATATTTTTAATATATCCTTGAATACCTAGAATAGTAAACTTTTTCAAAATAGTCTCAACGATTATTGCCATTCTGGATCATTGTAAATGCTTCAAATAGAATATTATTATCCTTGTTTAACCCTAGAAAGATAACCATATGACAACGTACGTAAAAGATAACCATACGCTTCAGAGGCGCATGCTTTTCTAAGGCGTCAATTTTATACTAACAATGGATATTTATTTAAGTTGATCTAGTCATTTTAAAGGTTTGGCATTATTGTAAAAATAAAATGCATTTATATTATATTTTTTTATATTTTCAGTAATTTTAAACTTCAATCACTAGACCTCTATGAAAAACGGTGCAGTCAGTTGTTTATTTCGCAGGCGCCTCTGCGACGTAGGTTATCTTTCTCGGGTTAATTAGGTGGACAGCAATAAAAAACAATCAATGTTCATAGAAACTAATATTTTTATTTTGACTAGTACATTGTAATAAACACATATTTAAAGTTAAATTATTGTTTACGTCCTGATACTTCACATCTCTCTTCTCTGATACTATCTTTCCTATTTCGGGAGAAATTTTATTGGCCGAGACTATTTCTATTTTATTTTTACTTTGCGTCGGATAGATTGACTGGGCCGCAAAAATGTTCATCTCGGGCCGCAAGTTTGACACCCCTGCTGTACAAAGAGAGAGAGAGTCTAAAAGAATTTAAATGTATTATTTTTGAAATACTGAAATTATTAACGCTTAGCTGCTACACCTATTAAAACTTACGCAATCACTATTAGCAGTCTCACAGGACCACTAATGTTTGTTGCATTATCATTTACATAAAAGCGTTAAATGAGAAATCAAAATCAATTATTCCTACTTTCACGTCGATAATCACGAAGAGGTCTAAGTCCGATCGAGGAGATGCTAGTGTATTGAAAACATTGCTTTTTTACAATTTTTCTTCCGATTATATCATCAGATGAAACAGAGATGAAACACATTTAACACACAGATGAAAATTAATTGCAATGAATAAATAGCGATCACACAGATCGGCAATGGTAGTTAAGCGTTAAAGAAGAAAAGTCTCATTTGTGGTTAAACACGGTTTTTTAAATATACAATAACATAGTATAGGTTAATTTACAGTAATTTTAATTAGTGCTAATTAAAATAGTGACAACTTAGTATTAGAAGTTATTTGAGGTACGCAAGTTACGTGAATCAGTCTGTGTACCGATTTTTAAATGAACTATGAATGAATTAAATGCTACGGGGCGTACAAGATTGAATTTCTCTTAACCGGAATATAAATAGGCTTTTTTCAGATGTTTCCTTTGTATGGAGTGTATTTACTAATGTAAATCTGTTTCAAACTTTGATTTTATAACATGAAATTTATAACAAGCACACTTCTGCGTGTTCGATTGAAATATACAGGGTGGGTCACCGCAGATTGCCATCTAGATTTACGTCATTAACGTTTTTTTTTTTAATGGAATCGTATACATATTTTTTATTGCATCGGTTGAGGTATCTTTATATTCTATTTATGTTAAAAAATCATATGTTAACTTTAATGTTGTTACTGTAAATGTTATCTTTGCAAGAAGTGCTGTTTAATGTAAATAGTTATCACTAGACAGCGAATGTTGTCAACAGTCGAAAATGAGGGGTACCTGAAATCATTTTTTAAAGTAATTTACTTCTATTCTACTACATTTTAGTTTTGCTCGCCTTTTGATGCAAATTTGATGGATTTGTCGCTAGGCTGTACATTTTTATGCATTTGTGTCATGTGGAAATGTTTAAAGTACAAGAAATCATGTGTAGCAATAAGAATTAATTATACTTTGGTTTAAGAAACGTTATCTGAATGACAAAAATTCACTTATTTTAATTTTCATGAAATTGAGTATAAAAATGCGAAATTAAGATCCGCAGTTTCTTTATCACATTTTAGCGGTTCATATTTGTCAGAAACAAATTTGTCATACGGATAAAAGCCTTAAGGATCATTCAGTCACACGTTTCGGAATTATACCGATTAAAGTGTCGTATAAATATGTGTTCCACCGATCTATCTTTGGTCGAGCTTATTTATTGTTCATCAATATACAAGCACTTGAGAACACCAATAAGCTGTTGTTGACTATCGAAAGCTTTCCCGTTAGAGTGCCAATTAAATGACAGATAAGAAGTCCATTAGTGGTTTCGTCACCGGTATATGTTATTTTCGAATACAATTCATGCGACTAACACATAACAACAGAATTCGAGGTTATAAGTGGAAAATTTAACGACGCTGTTTTATTCCTGAATAAGCTTCCTTGGACGATCTTATTCTCAGGGAAATGATTAATACCGAAAACCAATCATAATCTCAACAAATATTGTTTTCTGTTGTTAAATGTGCCTTAAAAATATGTTATTAAACAGCTCTTTAAATCCGTTATTAAATGGTTATTATTAAGCATGTTTATCAATAGAGAATTCTTAATATGATCAATTCGTTCGATCCAGAACAATCAATAAGCATTGTTTCATTCCATTGATGCACTAATATTTTCAGTAACATCAAAGTCAGGTACAATTGTAACGATTAACTTTGAATGCCGTGTCAATTATATACGACAAACACAAATTCTCCATCAAACTTGAAAATTAATCTTGATTACAGTATATATTAAGTAAGTCAAACTTTGACATCAATTGTGTTTCTTAAATGTCTAATCTAGGACTCTTCGGTGTCCAAAATGTCAATTTTTATGTAATTTTCTAGCATATTTCTTGTATATACAAGATGATTTATATTGCAAAGATTACAAGATTTATATTACAAATTAGAAATACATATCCAAGCTGTATCATGTTTGGTCTCATTTTAATCGGAAAACTATCAGCAATATGTTACCAAGAAATTCAGTTTCAAGATGTTAAAATTATATATTATTATTAATTATATATTATTATTATTATTATTATTATTATTAATTATATATTATAATAATAATAATAATAATAATAATAATAATAATAATAATAATAATAATTATTATTATTATTAATTATATATTATTATTATTATAATTATTATTATTATTAATTATATATTATTATAATTATAATTATTATTATTATTATTATTATTATTAATTATATATAATTATAATTATTATTATTATTGTTATTAATTATATATAATTATAATTGTAATTATAATAATAATTATTATTATTAATTATATATTATTATTATAATAATTATTATTAATTATATATTATTATTATAATTATTATAATTATTAATTATATATTATTATGTATTATGAGCTGTCATTCCGGGAATTCTAGTCAAAGGAGCCGCGTCGCGTGCCGCATCATACGCTTGACCGACTCCGTCGATCCTTAGAATAACGCATATAGGCGTAGGAGTAGCACAGGGACAATGCAAGCAAACCTCTAGCAGTGACTATTCTGGAGAATTTACCGATTCGGGACCCTTGCAAGTTGCTTAAAATCCATATTCCTATTGCTGTCTGTGTGCGTGTGTGTACTTGGGCCACGTTCATCCCTTCATTGCTTTCACTATTTTATGCGTTACTTTGTAAAGATGTGCAACCTTTGAACGTGCATTGTTAATGATAATCTACCGTTAATATATCTGTTAACACACAATTATGCGATGTGCTTTTACTGTACAAATTAATACAGCTTCAAGCCGGAAATGCAGTTTACTCTCACAGTCTAGTGCACTTTGGACTCGGGCACTATTTTGGCTGCATTGGCGCGTTGTTTCCGAACGCACAGCTCCATTTGCGTTCCACTCACCTGCCAATAGCATTTGGCACTGCTCGACACCCACTATTACTATTTACTACCAACTGTTCCTCTCTATTCATGTTTTTACAGCGATTATTGTTTTCAACAGCTATATAGCTAAGGTTGGAACATCGTCCGTCAAGGATAGTTTTGAACGTGTTACTCTATTACGTTGTTAATGATCAACATGTTTACGTTTATGTCACTGTCCTTTTCGAACTGCGCTTCTCATTTATACGCGTATACATACCGGCCTTGCATTTTTTGCAAATTAAATCCCCATTTTGCAAATTAAATTCACCTTTTTTTGCATATTAAATTCACCTTTTTTCGAATTAAATTCATCTTGCTGCATTTCTTCATCTTTTCGCAAATTGTATTCACACTTTAATGTATCAAATTCATCCTTTTACACTCGAAGTTCATCTTCTGGAAAATCATATTAACCCTTTTGCAAATCAAATTCACCCTTTCGGAGAGTCAAATTCGCCCGTTTGCGAATCAAGTTCTTCCACTTTGTTCTCTTAAATTATTGTAATAATAATCAAGGGCAATGTAAATATTTTGCCCTGAAAAAATTATGTTGTACGTATGTAACAATGAGCTTAAACTAAAATGATTAATAGCGAGCATATCTTCATCTGTGCGGGTAGTACTTGCAACACATCCACAGTCTTTTTTTTCTGTATTTCACATTTCGATGAGAATATTGTGAAGTCGCTTTAGATTCTCTTCTTTGACTGATTTTTACATGATCCTGATCAAATTATGTGTGAAAATTTTTCGTACAAGTACTACGATAATAGAAATTTTGGAAAATTAAAATTAAAATAAAATTTTAATTTTTCTATCGATGGTTTCAATGGATGCAAATCAGAATGAAATTCTACCAAACTTTTGTCAATTCCTCTGTTTCGTAAATTTTTGAAGATCTCTGATACGCTATATTTTGCACGAAAATCAGCAATGCAATATTTAATGTTGCTCACAACTTCGATTACCATAGTTAAAGGGAATATTATAATTGGAATCGTTAACAGTGCGATTAGTAAGTTCACAGACGCGAAATTTTGGATTGCTATATGGGAAAAGTGGTACACGTGTTAACGAAGTCTAATAGCTAACCGGCTACCAGTTATGTTTGCCGATGATATCAACGATAAGGTGAATATTAACAAGTTCTCTTATTTGAGCTCGTTTCTTTCCATTTACACTGTGTAATAAAACAATTTTTCTACATTTTGCGTCACTGCTCTAGACGCACAAATTTAAACATTTAGATAATACTAAACCGTGTATAGTAAATAATTAAAAACTATTTTAGCAAATTTTCATAAACATGTTTATTTTATCTCTGATAAATAAAAAACCTCCGATCTCAACACACATTATTACGCTGCTATATATAAAATAAGGTTCTTCGCTAACTAATAATTTATTAAACATTTACCTAGTCGATAAATATTAAAAATACCTTATTATTTGGCAACCCTTATTGTAATCGATTGTGTAACGTATATGTATTATCAAGTTACGAATGTAATAAGAAGGTACATGATCTCAATGACATAACTTCCACAGTTGTAACTTAATACTATTCGTTGCTACTTGATAGTCCCACGTGGCAAATATTTGCATCATTAATTTCTCGGTCAGTTTCACCTAATTCCGATGATTATATATACATATATTTTTTAAAGACCACTTAAATATTTTGTAAAAGATGTCCCATTACGACAATTGAATATTTTCTATTACGGGAATCGAATGTATGTATTTCATTGCGATAATTTAACACGCTCCATTACAATGATTAAAGTATGCATTGTTGTTACGTTTGTTAATAACTAGATTATAGATTGTTAAGCAAACTAAAAATGGTCTGTGTGTCGGTTACAAGAAATAAAAGTTACATAAGAATTGAATTTTCTCTTCAATAATACCAACATGTTATAAAACGTAATGTAAAGATACTTTTAAATTATTTGAATTTTCTTCACTCTTTGGAATCTCACCTATTAATTATTATTATTAGATTCCGGATTTCTCTGTAAAAAAATTATTTATATTGCAATCTGTAGTTGACCAAAAACTGATAGACTTTTGATGGCAACATTTTTATGTCAGACTGTCGGAAGTGTCAGAAAATTCGTGACGACAGTTACGCGAAACACCCTGTATATGAAAATGAATTTTCTCATCATTTTGTCTTGATATCCACAACGATATTGAACGCGATAGAAAATATGCTCGTTAAGTAACTGATTGCGAGAAGACCGGAAACAGGCATTTGATTGTAAACACCGCTCGTAACAGAATGACAGAAAATTCTGTCGAAGATAAGCATTATCAGAAAGTCTTGCTATCTTTTGAAGATTCTGTTCGATAGAGCTCGTGGAGAAAAAAAGAATAAAAATTGTCTTCCCGCGTAGATATTCTTCTGTGTACAGGGTGTCCTAAAATTATTGTACAAGCGAGAAATGAGGGATTCCTGAGGCCATTTGAAGTAACTTTTTCCTTAACGAAAATGCAATCCGCAGCTACGTTTACGAGTTATTAACGAAAAACAGTGACCAATGAGAGCCGAGCGGCTCTGCCAATGAGCGGAACTGAGCTCCACCTCTCGTTACCTTGGCCGCATCGCGCCAGCTAATCTCGCCTCTCATTGGTCACTGTTTTTCGTTAATAACTCATGAACGAAGCCACAGATCGCATTTTCGCTAAGGAAAAAATTAACTACAAATGACCTCAGAAAAACCCCTCATTTCCCGCTTGTACAATAATTTTGGGACACCCTGTAGATCACATGAAAAATACGAGAATTGTAAACAAAACGATGATTGCAAAAGCCGTCCGATGATAAACGATCAGCAATGGACGATTTTCTTTTCGTGCGGAACATTTGACATTTTTATAACAAAATCGTTATCCTAACCTCGTATCTAGCGACGAATCCTTTAGTAGATACTTTAGTATTCAGAGTGAGTGGCGTAACTTACATGCCTCGAATAACTTTATACGATTCCACTTAAAAACAGAATGTTGACCTCGAAAATTTGGGAAAACGTTTGATACGTCATCGACTGTGTCACCTTTGAAACCTTGCAGCTTTTTGATTTAACGATCTGTTTCATAATATGAGTAACCGAAAATTTATTCGACGTGTGCAAATTACATGACTCACCCTGTACATGTATATGTATTACGTATAAATTAACGAGGTTCAATAGCGTTATTATTTTCTGTTTACAATGAGTATTCTCTCGGTTGACGAGGGAAACTTTCGTATGAATTGAGAATTTACATAAAGATCGGCAGAGTATATTGTTATAAAACAAACGAGGAAAATGTCGTGTGAAAATCTGTAATGTATATGTAAATTAGGAGTTAATTAAGACTACTTTCGTTTCAACCCTTTGCACTCGAGTGGTGACTCTGAGGCACCATTAAAATTTATGACGTCACATACTCTAAAATAAGTTTTACATTAGCAAAGTTTAGATTTAAAAAGATTAACAAGTGTCAATTTCATATGCATAAAATGCACTTTGTCATATCAAATAAAAATACTATAAGTCAGAAAAATTATTTTAGATTTACAGTTGAAATAGCTTCGAGTGCAAAGATTAATCCTCTGACGATGGATCATTTTCGCGACTATACTACCGACATTTCTAGCGACTATTTACGACAATTCTCAGGTTTATTGATCAATCTTTCAAAACGTGTTTCTGAAGATATTTCTTGTAAGCATAGTAGTGTTTATGTTGTTCTCAGTGTAACGATAAGTTTATATAACTTAATTGCTGAAAATTGAGTAGTTGGATGACGATTCTTTAATAATTGAAACGAAGTAACAATACTAATACATGACTCCTAGTAGTGTTTATGTCGTTCTCAGTGTAACGATAAGTTTATTTAACTTAATTGCTGAAAATTGAGTAGTTGGATGACGATTCTTTAATAATTGAAACGAAGTAACAATACTAATACATGACTCCTAGTAGTGTTTATGTCGTTCTCAGTGTAACGATAAGTTTATTTAACTTAATTGCTGAAAATTGAGTAGTTGGATGACGATTCTTTAATAATTGAAACGAAGTAACAATACTAATACATGACTCCTAGTAGTGTTTATGTTGTTCTCAGTGTAACGATAAGTTTATATAACTTAATTGCTGAAAATTGAGTAGTTGGATGACGATTCTTTAATAATTGAAACGAAATAACAATACTAATACATGATTCTTAGTAGTGTTTATGTTGTTCTCAGTGTAACAATAAGTTTATTTAATTTAATTGCTGAAAATTGAGTAGTTGGATGACGATTCTTTAATAATTGAAACGAAATAACAATACTAATACATGATTCTTAGTAGTGTTTATGTTGTTCTCAGTGTAACAATAAGTTTATTTAACTTAATTGCTGAAAATTGAGTAGTTGGATGACGATTCTTTAATAATTGAAACGAAGTAACAATACTAATACATGACTCCTAGTAGTGTTTATGTTGTTCTCAGTGTAACGATAAGTTTATTTAACTTAATTGCTGAAAATTGAGTAGTTGGACGACGATTCTTTAATAATTGAAACGAAATAACAATTTTAATACATGATTCTAAAAGTTATGTTTGCGTAAATATTGCACGAAATAGACATAAAAACAAAAGAAGAACGTTTATCTTATGTCGACAACCAACAGTTTGTCCGACTAATAAGCACCGGCACTAATTGCTTTCATGGCTTCGCTTCAATTTGTTACGAAGAGCGCTTCGCTCGGTGGGAGATCGTTCATTGCCGTGTACTTTTCCGAAACCTAATGGAAAATTACTTCCAGCCAAGAGTAACCGTTCTCGAAACGAACTGATACGAATGATCGTTCGACTAAAAAGTATTGATAGCTGTTATTCGCTTATTATTATTATTTCTATATTTTTTAACAAGTGTTTTCGTTGCTTATAAAGCAAAAATCGTTGGCAACGTTGCACCATTCTCCGAATATTTCTATCGACTTGGCTACTTAGTAAATTATTTATATTTTTCGAAAGAACTTAGTTGCCTTTACGAATCCGGCAAGAGAGTTGGACAGAATTTTATTCGGATGTCGGATTATTGGACGCTATTTAATGAAATACGAATACAATTTTAAGCAGATAATAATTTATTCAAATATAATTTTTATTCGGCTAAAAATTTATTCGTACAAGAATTCATCCGAGATATAATCGATTTGAGTAAAAATGATAGAATATGAAGGGTTTTTTTCGTAGTTCATTGATTCATTGCTTTCACGTTGATTTTTATAATTAATAATTTTTTTTTAGATGTTTGCTATCTTTGGATAGCAAACATGGATTATTGAGCTATAACTAAATAATCTTTTTACAGCGCATACATTTGCTTATAGTTCGTATTTTTGCCCAACTCTGCATCAAAATCCAGAATATTGTATACGTTGTCGAGGATATTGAACTTTCTTCTTCTGAAAGAAGAATGGCCCTGAGGCCATCATTTCTGCAAGTAATTTCACCCAGAAATGTTCGTCAGAATTGAAACCGTCAGACCTGAGCCGTTTATTTTGAAAGTGGCATAAGTCACTTCACCGTAACGAAAAGTGGTGATTTTTTAATGTTTATACGAAATTATTTATACTGAGAAAAATATCAGTATCCTGACATAACAAATACAAGTAAATCTTCTCGAATGTTAGCATCCATATTTTTAAACGTGTTAAAACACGCAAACCCTTAACACGTTCCGTGCCGAGCTTTTTTTACTCGAATCTTCACACTTTGATATTTTACTAAAACTTGATGTATTGCGTGCAATTATTAATTCTCGTACACATAACAACGTAACAAAAACTTATCAACGCCCATTCTTGCGGTGGAAATTGATTCTTCGGTTCTAAATTTCTTGTAAATAATTTGTTCAGTTCACTAAGTAAACATGCAAGCGTGTACCATCGATGGTACACGTGGCACGGAACGTGTTAAATATATCGACTTAAAAACAAAAAGTGACTTATGCCACTTTCACACAAAATGGACAATTTGGGAAGAGGAGATACGATTAATTTGAGTCTTGCGCCTCGTTTTTATGATCACCGATCCTCAGCAACTATAAAAACGCGGCGCAAAACTCGAACAATCGTACCTTCTCTTCCCAAGTTGTCCGTTTCTGTGTGCAATTTAAGCATTAATTAGGGAGACATTACTGGGGTAATTACATTACCTTGAATATATCGACTTAAAAACAAAAAGTGACTTGTGCCACTTTCAAAATAAACGGCTCATCTAAGAAGCGACGATTTTTCGGACCTCGCGGCTCGTTTTTATAGAAATTCGGGGCAGTCCGCAAAAAAAAGGTAGCAGCAAGCATGCTGGTTGTACATTAACACGTTCCGTGCCGAGCTTTTTTTACTCGAATCTTCACACTTTGATAGTTTACTAAAACTTGATGTATTACGTGCAATTATTAATTCTCGTACACATAACAACGTAACAAAAACTTACCAACGCCCATTCTTGCGGTGGAAATTGATTCTTCGGTTCTAAATTTCTTGTAAACAATTTGTTCAGTTCACTAAGTAAACATGCAAGCGTGTACCATCGATGGTACACGTGGCACGGAACGTGTTAATACGAATACATAGTGATGCTAGAATAAAAACGACGACTTAACTGTTTTATTTCTAATTTTGTTGTCACGATCTGAAAGCAATTCGAAGGCCACATGCCTCGATTCGACGGTCACGTACCTAGTATCTACCACGTACCTTGTAGCTCTGCGGTTTTTCTTACTTCACTCACACGCAACAAACCATTTTGTATTGTCTTTCGGGAATTCGCATCGCGTGCCGCATCACATGCTTGGCCGACTCCGTCGACCCTTAGCATCGACGTAGCAATAAATTACATAGGCGCAGGACTAGCACAGGGAAATTCACAGCAACCCGAAATTTGGAATTTCCGGGAGAATTCGTGACTTTTTTAATGTCGCTATGTTTAACGTTTTAATGCTTGTGTTTCTAAACCGTGCATTCTGTGCAATTATGTTTTCGACATTGCTTCATTGCGAAATCAAATATTTGTATATAAAAAGGTCGTCTGTGATCATTTACTATTAAATAGATGCTTTCATTTGTCAACGTTATATTTAGTTTTTGATAATTAAAATATTAATTATAAATTATAGGATTCGCCTGTTCCAAGATAATTATATGTACTTCCGGCAAATTCTTTGCAATTTTTCATACTGTCTTTCTTGTGTCAATTCTATCTGTCATGCTGAGATCATGAGTGACGTCGACATTGTATTTTTATTTGATCTTGCAGTGAAACTTCACTTTTCCTTGTTCTTATTATTTTATACACTAGCTAAGAGTAAAATAACAATAAAATTGACACACATCTTTCAGCACTTTTCATTTGGAGTCTATTTTGACCTCGCAGTATATCCAGTCATCTTTGTAAAAATCATCGTGCCAGTTTAGTATTCCATATAAAGTAACCAGCAATAATTATCGTGGAATAATTAAAAAAAATTGTCTGTTATACCTAAAAGATAGCGATAGCCGCGCCCATTTTGCTTCATCATTATAAATTAAAAAATTTTAAGACACCTACGTACCCAGCTTCTGCTAATTTATTGAAATTGACGGCAATAATATCATCGTATCTAAATGGAGAAATCTTCAAAAAAATATATTAAAAATATATTATTATTAATTATAATAATATATATATATATTATTAATATATTATTATTACTATTATTATTAAAATATATTAAAAATATATAAAAAAATATATTTAAACAAATTATTGCATGACGCGTTAATAGGCATGACCATCTATGTAAATAGAAGACCTTCTGAACGTTAATCAACAATAATAATCGACAATGATTTATTATGCGAGATGTTAATTTTCATATATTTCTCACTTTGAAAACGGAATAACGTTTCTGAAATTGGACCGAATGACTTGAACTCTTTTTTAGGTGTACCGGACAATCTCTAAAAAGAATTTCACTAAAATCGCAATTAGATGTAGCAGATTGTTAGATGAAAGAAAAAACCAATTCTACGCTTATAACAAACAAAGTATTCGGTAATTATTTTTCGTTTTGATATGAAAACTAATAATAATAATAATAATAATGAAAACTAATATCGAAATACACACGAAACGATAGAAAAAAACCCGTGGAAATTTGTTAGATGGTTATCTTCGAGTGTTTCGCATGATGTTCTATACAGCTGTGAATTTTAGAGCCAAGGTTGTGCGCTGGGAAGAACACTGAGTGGATGCTGTTGTAACATATTACAAAATTCTGGCATTGCTAGGCTTGGTTTCTTGTTTATTATATAATGACAGCAGTTCGAATATACACTTTGAACATGCATCGCTCATCGCAATGGTATCCGCAGAATTTTCTAGAGCCAAAACTGGTTCTCCGAAAAAGATCGAAACACTTAACGAGTTCCAAAACATATTGCGCAACTCTCGGACCAGCCTAATTTCTTATTAATATCATCGAGTGCAAGAGAAACGTAGACTGCGACGTCGTCAGGAAATGTTCGTTTATTTTGAAAGTGGCATAAATCACTTTTTTTTTCTTTTTTTTTTAATGAAAAGATACCGTTCAATTGTAATTAGTGTTACCATTAACTCGATTTTTTTGAAAAAGTGACTTATGCCACTTTCGAAATAAACGGCTCATACGTTCGGTGAGATAAAACGTTATCTTATTTGACATTTATTTGTTAATATTTAACCGTATCGTGGTCAAACGAGTAAACAGATTCTGTAACAATTATACCGTAGATTAATTCGATATGATGCGATATTCTGTCTCAATATGAACCACGATAAGTATTTTCGAGAAACAACAATACGCAAATAATCACAATTTCGAATTCGCAGTAGCTAAAGAGTAGCTGTTATACTAATTGTTTATTTTGGTTTTATCGAATTATTTAAATAATTAGTATTAAAAAGATATATATATTGTGATATTTTGCGACGATTTCATAATCTTTCGGTGACTGAAATAAAATTTCCGATGTATATTCTTTAAAAAATGCTGAGCAGTGAAAATAAGCTTTGCAAAGACAATCGTAAAGGCACTTTGACATGTACATCTCGCGTCGGTATTTATGTTGACACGCAAATGTTCTACTATGAATGATCGGAAATAAAGCTAACGACACAAATCCGAAGGCTTATTCGTTATGTAGATGCGTTTATCGAAGTTTAACAAAAAGAAGAAAATACACGAAATGCAAACTAATTCCTGTACAGATGCAAAATTATATAAAATACATCTTACATTATTATAATTTTTTTTTAGTACGAAGTTCGATATCTTTTGGCTCTTATTACTTCTAGAAGCCGACCTTTGGCATACTTCTAATTAATTTCTTCGGCGTAATGAAGCCTAATTCGTTCCATTTTTTCGCTCGTTATAATAGCGATCATTAAAAACGCCTTGAAGACATATTTCAAATCTCTTGAAGACGTCCATTTTAAGGTGTACGACATAAAATGAACGTAAAATTGACGTCTTTGAGGCGCCTAGTGTTTATTAAGTTTTTATCTGTAGATAAGAAATTGTAATAATTACAAAAAAATGTTACGATCGCTACGAGATAACTGTAGAACGAAGGTCTGCGTCGAATTGCAACAAAATTGGTTCATTAGTTTCTGAGAGAGAGAGAGAGAGAGAGAGAGAGAGAGAGAGAGAGAGAGAGAGAGAGAAATGTATATCGATTATCGTATCAGAAAATGTCAAGAAAACCGCGTTTATAGTTTCTTAAGCATTGCAGGGTCTGTAGCATTATTGGTTTTGCGAATTTTGAAAAATTTTCTTCGGCGAGTATAGTTTCAATGTTTCGCAATGCGATGCAAATATCTGTAAAAGCTCAAGTTTTTGGTGCGACGATTTATCGTATACGAGTGACAGAAGTTGATATCCTAGAGAGATAGATTCGACGCAGGTTAATCTTAGCAACGAAGGTTGCGCAGAAGTAAAAACCATTTCTATCGACAAGATTAGGTCAGTAGAACACTTTAGCATAATATCTGGTGAACTTATAATTTATAAGCTCACGTGTTGCATGCAACGAAACATAAATTCGATTTGTCGTCACGTTCTTCCGACTACGAAATTCCATTGTTCTCCGCGCTATTGTAGTAAGTATATGTATATATCTTTAAATATGAAGAGGTTTATCAAAAAGTTTCTCATATAGGAACATTCTTATTATTTCAGTGATTGTGAAAGAAAAATATCAGAAACCAAAATCCGGTTGGTTTGTTAGTTCTAGTGTCAAAGAAATAAAGATATCGGTTCCTATTGTTTACAGTTAATGTAGACAGTGTTCATTTTGCATACAGATCTGCGGTTTAATCTATTATTATATTTTGTACTTTTCATTTCTGAGATATCGTTGCACAGAGTTTTGGTCATTATGCATGGTTATACTGAAATTAAATATAATTTCAATTAACATATAAAAATCAAAATTGTAAAATAATATAGGTTATAAAATTATTATAAAATTATAAAATTAAATATAAAAATTATATGAATTGTAGTAGCAGAAGCTAAATATCTGTAAAAATACCAAGAACTTTAATGCAAAAGTATGGATCGAAATGAAATGATTTGAAAGTTCTGATCACTAATCTTTCCTATTATTAGCGTTCTAAGTTGCGTTAAATATAAACATTATATGAATTGTAATAGCAGAAGCTAAATATCTGTAAAAACACCAAGAACTTTAATGCAAAAGTATGGATCGGAATGAAATGATTTGAAAGTTCTGATCACTAATCTTTCCTATTATTAGCGTTCTAAGTTGCGTTAAATATAAAAATTATATTTGAATTGTAATAGCAGAAGCTAAATATCTGTAAAAATACCAAGAACTTTAATGCAAAAGTATGGATCGGAATGAAATGATTTGAAAGTTCTGATCACTAATCTTTCCTATTATTAGCGTTCTAAGTTGCGTTACTTCGTTCATTTTAGCGAATTTGTTTCCGCAAATTCTTTTTATAGACAGACACGTAGATCTTACGTTAATGTATAAACGAAAATTTTTTGAAGTCGAGGCATACAACGTTTTTCCTTGCAGCCACAGACTTATAGCCTGGAAAAATCTCGGTGAAGAATAGAATTGATATCTGCGCGGCAGGCCGCATGTATTTATATCGTATACATAGACTCTAGGGTCTATCGAAGCTATCTCTCCATTGTACATGAAATTACATTCTATCTTATCCGAGATTCTCGATTCTCGATGATAAGTATGTAAATTTGAACGGCTATACACAGTTTAATTGGTAGTAGAGAATGTTCAAGAGTCGGCCAATCGTACTTGCTTGCTCGTGATCCCGTTAGATTATCGATATCTGTAATAAAAGATGGTATATATTTGCCGTGAACAATTGATCGGGCGATTTATCACTGCACGCTCTCCTCGTCGAAAGCGTGTTTGCAGGAAACAAATAACAAAACGATAATTGTTATCGATCGATGCAAACACGAGCGAACGGGTCAGGTCGTTTCGAAAAAAACATTTCGTAGACATTTCAAGCGCATTTTTTCAATTGTCGTTATAGAGTTGAATAAATAATCATCATTTTTTTAATTCTTTGTTTTTAATTCTTTTTTCAATTCTTTTTTTAGTCATCGCCTAGAAAATTCGTTTCTTAAAAAATACCAAAAAATTTAGATCGCTTGGTCCAATTATAAAAAATTATTCCGTTTTAAATGGGGCACGAATGTGCGTACTTCGCACACCGACTATGCACACTGAAAATTTCACCGAAATCAGTTGACGCGCGGAGACAAACTGCAGGCATTGAAAAATATCAAAATCTCAAGATTTGTTGCGGTTATATCGGTCGAACGTCGTGAAAAACTGCGGTTCTTTGCTGTCATTAATTATTTCTAACTTACAACAACGTTAACCGATTTCGAGGGAATCTTCGGTATGCGTATAAATTCACCGATACGTACAGAACGCAATTGTTTAGATTTTCGTTATTAGGCTCGGACGAAAAAATTGAAGAAACGTCAATTTTTAATTTTTATCTCATTCCCTTTGAAAATAATTTTTTAGCCATTGTCTAACAAACGATTCCCTCTAAAGATTCCCAAAAGATGCTCTTCCGTTTTCGAGAAGAGACGTTTGAATGTTTGGACGTAAATATGTGCATGTGCAGGGACTATAAAAGAAGATCGTTTCGCAGGTAAAGTGAAGTGAAAGAAAATGGGAAAGGAGCAGCGACGCGTTCGCTGCACACGCGGCTAGTAATCGGAGTCAAGGCTGAAACATAAGCGACGATGAGTATACATAGACACCTGTAAAGAGGGTACAAAACATTTCGTTTAGATTCCACCGTCGCATACACAGAACTCCGTCAGACATATCTGATAAGGGAAATCGACAGATTAGGCTCGATCGTCGATGCGTTTCGAAATTCGGTCGAGAATCTGTTTTTCGGTCAGACGAACTGATTCGTCTCAAGTTTATCGGTTGCTGGTGTGAACAACTATCACTTACACGTTTCTGTACTTACGCTAACTATGATGAATGTAGGTTTACGAATAAACTGATTAAATTGGGATACGTGAAGTGTGTAATTAAACTGCAGTTTAAATAATAAATAATATAATGCAGAATAAATGAGCTCTTCTTTCTTCAGGGAGATTCTGCAAAATTAACAACAAATTCATAGCGAACTGAATTATATAATTAATGATCACAGAACTGAATTATATGACTAATTGCGATAGAATTGAATTATATGATTAATAATCATGGAATTTAATTATATAATTAATAGTCATAGAACTGAATTATATGATTAATAATCATGCAATTGAATTATATAATTAATAGTCATAGAACTGAATTATATGATTAATAATCATCAAATTGAATTATATTGTTAGTAGTCACAGATTTGAATTATATGATTAATTATCACCGAATTGGATTATATAATTGAATATAATGAATTATATTATATGATTGAATATCACAGTGAAATAAATTATACGGTTGAATATCACAGTGAATTAAATTATACATATGTGTGATCAATCATTATACAATTGATAAAGCTACCTAGAATCGATTAACGATAATTTAGGGATCCTTTAGTTATGAATGCTCATTGATGAGTTTTAATTATAAATGAATATAGTTCTAAATTATTCCCATTATTTGTGTATTCTTACATTTTTCTGATTTGACGAACATCGCAGTATCGTTGATAATATGTAGTTTGCTATCAATATCTAGTCCGAGGATTTGTTAAGGTACAAAAAGTACAAAAAGTACAATATGGAACGACATAAAAACAATATACGAAACGACGGACGTCTTCTCTGTACGAGATCTTAACAACTAGCTATAAATATTCAGAATACGCTTCAGATCATACATACAATATACGGTATAAATGATATCCGTTATGCGGATTATTTTCCATCAAGATTTATAAAATTGTTTGACCAGTAAATAAACAGTATATAAATATTATAAATATTTAGAAGAAGAAAATGGAGCGAAAATGAACGAAAAGACATTCAGTTTGGAGACTTGTTTTGAAAAAATGGATACAGATCTTCATAAACGTTATACAAATTTTTATAGATTTAATGAAAATTATAAACTTCTACTTTCGAAGAGTTCTATTTTAGTAACTCCATGTATTTTTAGACGATATTATAATCTTTTTGTACCGCAGCTCGAATAAACACGTATGAACGAATGATCGATCGCGTAAAACATAATTTATTGGCTTTGACTCACATGTTTGCGTCAGAAACAATCTTCGTGATGCAAATTTTCAACCGTGGTTGTAAAAAGAAAACGTCAGTTATGGAAAAATATTTCACAAAACGATGATTCCAGTATTTTGAAACCCGTCTCAGCTGTTTGATCTGTTCGCAAATGATGTTTTTCTCAAAATAACCGGATATCCAGTGTCTGACAAACGACTGCGTCCGTTCAACTAGATTGCTTCAACTATACACATAGTTAGAATAATCTCACGACAATCGTGAGCAGCTTCCGTCCACGGTTATGGATGAAACCAATTCTACGATCCGATTAACGTATCAATTAACTAAACTATCCATGCCATGAAACATCTTCGACTCTCTTGCAAGGACGCTTGATGGTTAACGCCTACGTTCGGTTACGTAAACACAGCCAATAAAGTCGTCTTAGTCCTACCTTTAATTTACATTCGGTTCTATTATCGGCGTTGTGATTTTTCCACTGATCTATCGAATTTCCACTACTTTTACGAAATATATCAACATTTTATTTATATATTGATTTATTTTAAAATTTTAGATTAACAATATCCTCACCAAAGTGATCAAAAGACATTTTTTAAGGTACATTTTAAAATTTTAATTTGTTACCATTTCTATCAAATGTGTGAAAAAACACTTTTTAAAGCTTTAATTTGACACTAGTTTTAATAAATGTCTGAAAAGATACCTTTTAAAGTTTTAATTTGACACTAGTTTTAATAAATGTCTGGAAAGATCCCTTTTAAAGTTTTAATTTGACACTAGTTTTAATAAATGTCTGGAAAGATACCTTTTAAAGTTTTAATTTGACACTAGTTTTAATAAATGTCTGAAAAGATACCTTTTAAAGTTTTAATTTGACACCAGTTTTAATAAATGACTGAAAAGATACCTTTTAAAGTTTTAATTTGACACTAGTTTTAATAAATGTCTGGAAAGATACCTTTTAAAATTCTAATCTAACATTATTTTTACCAAATGGGTCAAAAGACATCTTTCAAAATTGTAACTTAACAATATTCTTACAGATAGAGTCAAAAGATACCTTCTAAAATTTTAATTTAACACTACTTTTATCAGAAGAGTGAAAAGTCATCTATCAATATTTTCATTTGATACCGCTTTCTAAGTTAATCTCATTCCCACAATTACGTTTTAAACTGTTCCTAGGTATCATTATAAAATTAATTTGCTAAAAATTAGTATATACAACAATCGTAAAAATAGTCCTAAAACCACAAATTCCTAGAAAACAACGGTTCATTATTTGTTTTGGTAAAAATGTGCTGCTGCACTCAACTTTTTCATCATAATTATTTCATCATAATAATTATTATTTTCATCAAATTATTTTATTAACAGGCATACGTGTTATAATTAACACACAAGCATACGTGTTACAATTAATAATGTTTTACAATAATTTTGTTTCGAAAACAAATACAAAGAAATAAAACCTTCGTGATATGTGACTTAATTTTTATGTCTCTACAAACAGCAAGTACATAGCAATGTAGCTACAATTGCATGATAACATTCATTGAATAAATTAATCCTTATCCCTCGCATTGAAACGATGTCTTATTTTAACACGTACATCGTAAAAACAGTGTAAACAGTTTGAGAAATGAACAGTATACAAGGATATAAATTATAATATTTTAATATTGTTGACATCGTTTAATAAACGTACGTTTTACCTGAGTTTTAGTAACAGTAATGGTAATTAATGAATAGGAAGAAGAGCATGGTTCGCATAACAGAGAATGGAAACTTTACCAGCATGCGTGTAACATGAAAATTATAAAAATCGTAAGCAAACATTAAAAACACTTGATGCGATATCATTATCCGCAATCTCTTTTATCTTCATCGGGTAGATAACGATGTCAAGTTCGAAAGATTCTAAACCTGTATTTATTAAATGAACAGCTTTATCTCCTAGGTTACTAAAAACTAACAAATTAATTACCAGAGTGCGAATTTATTCGTTCATAGTAAAAATGAATGGATCAAGTACAAAATTGTTAAGTTATTAGAAGACTTTCAAGATATTGTTACACTGTTTTCAATGTATTACAATTATTAAATTTCGCCTACCTTGTATTTCTTAAAATTAACTTAGGCAATTTTTATTATGCATGAAGATTTGCAATCCATTGATTACCATCTATAGGTATGTATATGTGCGCAGAATGTTTGTAAGTGTGTACAGTTGCTCATAAACCAATAAATACAAAAGTACCTTCTTCCCAGCTAATTGAATAATATTAATGTTTCCATTCTTTCATTATTATAATATTTCTTTTTCATATTACACAAAATATCAAACGACAAATTTTAATTAAATGACAAGTAATTCCCTTACAAATTGTAACAAAAAATTTTGCAAATACGATAATGCTAATAGATAAGCTCCGAAAAATTAGTAAATATCCTTCAAACATTCTAAAATAAGAATGAACAGCGTTTTTCTTAAAAATATCACTGACACGTAATAAAACAATTCGGAAAGCTCACGCTCCGAGACTTGTTCATTGCTTCGAACGCAACCCGAAACCGTCGTCGCCGTCCCACTGCCGAAGCCGCGTGCCGCTTGCTCGCTTAATCACCTTGCAATTCGCGCGCTCGCCTCTTATTGGTCACTATTTTCAATTAATAACTCGTAAATAAAGCCATAGATTGCATTTTCGCTCAGGAAAAAGTTACACTAAATGACCTCAGGAACTCCCCATTTCCCGGAAATACGATAATTTTGGGACACCCTGTATAATAATAAATTGTCTAAAATACATATCTAATAATTATCTAACATACATATATAATAATAAATTGTCCAACATACATGTGTAATAATAAGTTGTTTATTATTCCACGGTGAAGAAATTGATTTTAAATATAAAATGCTAAGAGTCAATAAAATATTTTGATACAAATATTTAAAAAAAAATCAAATGCATAGTTGATTTGGCTTGTAAACTGCAGATATTGTACAGAGTTCCCCTACTTTTTGTGACCGTGTTAGAGGTCGGTTTTAGGCGTTTCACCCCGTATATGACGGGTTGCGTGAAGACGAGTCACGAACGCCCGTTTCGGCTAGGGGAAAGCAAACCGATGACTCTGATGGTATCCCCGTCGCTCTATGTATATTATGGTGGACGGTGGACCAGTTGTGAGTGAGTGAGTGAGTGCTCCGATCCTCCGTGTTGACCCTTTGCAAGGCTCTTATTCGAGGATTTCAGGTTAGCTGATTTATTATGTTTGTTTGTGGAGCGATTTACGCTATAATTACATCGTCGTGAATCTCTTCGAGAAATTCCGAGCGGAAAATATGTTGGAGTAGTCGAGAAGATCGTTAAAACTAACGATATTAATTTGATCGGTCATTATTAGACAGTGGAACTTTATACTAGAAGAATCTTCAAGACGTTGTAACGCTTGGAATTCAACGAAATTTACCACGGTTTCATTGGAATAAAATTATAATTAGCTGGAAGCATTGTGAAGAAAATTCGTTGGATTGAAATGTTCGAAAAATTCTCTGTAAAACTGTAACATAAATTACCGTAAACTGGTTACGATAAGATTAAATAAAATTTTAGAACACCCATGCTCGTCGTAACTTTAACAATGTCGAGATATTTTTACTAATAACATTGCTAGACACAAGTCGTAACTCATACAAATAGTTGTTGAATTTGAAGTGAACATTTCGGAGTGTTTTATTTTGTCGTATGAATTCTTTTAAATAAATCTCCTTTAATTAATATTTAATTGCTGTATTACATTCGGATTGAATTGCATACTTATGATTGGTTTGCGGATTTTTATAGAAAATCAAAAATTTATATGAGAGTTGAAAATAACATATAGACAATCACGAATTTTGTAAATCATTTTGCTGGTTTATATGGGATCTGCTTATTTTTATAATAAATGAATAAAATCCAAAGTCTACTTATGGATAAATCGTAAATTTTTACGCAAAATTAAAATTTTGTAGCAGGCAGTCTTGTTTTGACAATCTCAGTAACTTACAATTAATCGAATTTTTTTTTAAATCTTCAGATATTTCCATTATTATGTACTTCGTGTGACAAATGTAAACGCATAAATCATAAAATAAATACATACTACAATAAAATCAATTTAATTTTATTTTTGTTAGGGCCAGTTCAGTTCGTACGCCCCTGAACCCGCGCTCCATGACACTCTCGAAACAAGTGCCGAACGATCACGCATCACTCGTGAAATCAAAAGCAGACTGGTTCCTGACGCTTTGCCACGCCACGCTTAATCGCGAATCAGGAGATGTATTCGTCTGCGCTCATAGCTACAATGATCAGAAACCCAACAGTTCTAAATATAGTATGAATTCTAATTAAAAAAATAGACTTCTGTTTATCAGTGTGTCAGTGTATCAGTTCCATACTTGCAATGTCGAATATCGTTGCATTGCATATGATAGTTTAAAATAAGAATAATATAATCATATCTACACAATTCTAGATTAAAATAATAATAACAAAAGAATAGGTACGCAATATTAGTTTAAATATATAACAACAGAACAAGTACATATAATACTAGCTTAAAACAAAATTAACAAAAGTATATGTATATATGTATATTTTAATAGTTTAAAACAAGTATAACAATACTCTACATATGTACATGATATTAATTTAAAACGTGAATAACAAAATCGAATGTGTACAATAATAGTTTGCGACAAGAATAACAAAACTACATAATACTAGTTGAGAACAAAATTAACAGAACCATATGGTACAAAGTACTATGTTCTACATTATATTTAAAACACTCGAATCTTCGATAATCAATTTTGTTTCACAGAAGAAATGTCCTTGTAGCTATAAAAGAAATCTCCGTCATAATAATATTGAAATAAACAATTTGTTTCGAACAACATAATACGTACATCAATTTAATATGCAAAAACAATCTATAAATAAAAAGAATATGGAAAGCTTCAATTTCAAACCTAAACAATTTATTCAATTCGTTGATCAACCCAAAAATATATGACACATAAACACTGAGGTGATCTTGAATATCTTATACAAACAATTTTTTGTGCAATTTTACATATATTGAAACATACATACATGTGTAGAGAAGTCTGGATATCGATTCCACGTTTAACTGAAACATTTTTATACCATTAAATTAAGATCACTTTGTAAACGATCGTATTCATACAATTCTAATCAGAACATCTATTATACGATATGGCGAGTACGATATAAATCAATCATTCACAAAAGAAAATACTTATATTCCAAACACTTGCAAAATCTAGGAAAAATTGTCCGACGATTTCGTTAACGTGTATGTATATCCAATGATCACAGGATCAAAATGTTGCAACTATGTTTCCTTATGCTTCGCACTGCACTTTCTTATCTCCTAATTTTTCCGAAATCATTTGCGTATTCGTGTACGAATAACACAAAACATAAGAAATAAAAGATACTTTTAATATACATACGTGTACACATTCTTGTAGAAGGATATAATACAAATCATTTTGTTCAGCTAAAATCGCGTTTTACAGCATTGTGCGACTGACGACGCATGGAAGAGATCGACGCGAAGCGACGTATACGCTCGGAGTACACGCGGCGGCGGCGTGCGTGCCGCGTGATGCTACATGCGAACTGCGTGATACGTGGGCGCACCTCTTTCTGGCGCACCGAGAATAAATCGAGGCAATCTTTTAACGCGAGCGCGGCCACTGCACCAAAAACCTTTCTCCGACTCCACTGTTTTCATGCGGCCAAGTTAGAACGTTGGTCTAGGACTCCTAGACCATCTACGTAAGGAGCCCCCCAAACGTCGACTCTTCCCCTTCTATGCTCCTTTGCCGATGCAGGAACAGATACGGTAGCAAGTCTCTCTGTTGTTCTTGTGCCGTGGCCACGTGGGGACATTGTTTGTCCCCCACTCGTCTTCCGTGGACGGAACAGCTCCAGGCAAACAGTTCAAAGAATACGTTTAGTCAAAGGAGCCGCGTCGCGTGCCGCGTCATATACGCTTGACTGGCTCCGTCGGACCTTAGCATAGGCGTAGGAATAGCACAGGGACAATGTGAGCAAGTGTAATCGTATTAGAGAGACTTTGTTGTACTTCCAAATTAAAAAAACTTCCAAAAAAAGAACTTCCAAATTAAAAGCAGTTGTTATCGCTAGTCAGTCGTCTAAACTGTAAGCGGTATTATATGTGCGTTCATTTTCACCCGAATTTCAACGATGTTCAGGCTTCATTCCGCTAATAGAGATCCTATTGATTGTTTGCAGCGTCACGATGTCGCGTACCATGCTGAAGGAATCGCCAAACGCGGCCTTAGACAAGGGTTTGCTCAAGAAGTATTTGGATCTGCCTCAACGGGATGATCAAATCCAAGCTACGTATATTTGGATCGACGGCACCGGCGAAGGATTGAGGAACAAGACCAGAACGGTGGAATTCGTGCCGAAACATCCGTCAGGTTGGTGAAATTGAATTTTATTCGTTTTCTCGGTACGCGGAATACGTATCAGGGACACAAAAAACAACGGTCGTTTGAAAAATTTCGGTAGAAACAGTCGGTAACAGTGACGTGTTTATTATTCGAATAGAACCTACCGATCGTGAAATGTAAAAGAAATGTTCCAGAAACCACACGATTAAAAGATTTTAATTTTTGATTAAAGGTAACAATTTTACAATTAACCGAACATTTTGTTCGTTGACAACAATCATTATTGTTGGCAAAAATTTTATTTCGATCACACCCTGCGTATTGTATGATGAAAATCTAATTCTTTTTATGCGTGACTATTATCGGTGATCAAGATAAATTTTCCCTCTTCGATAAATTTTATAAGTAGACTGCGGAAGTACGATAAACAAGTATAATAGAACGTCGAGATTATCCGGGATAAGCAGAGTGAAATACACCCCCCTCCAAAAGAGTATTAGGACACCTGTTGATTTAGTATAAGTTGTAATTTTTCATTCCGTTTAGTACAGTAAATTGTTCTTAATTGACCCTCAGCTTGTATACACGAAAATGGATAATTTGGGAAGAGGAGATACGATTATTCGAGCCTTGCGGCTTGTTTTTATAGTTACCGATTGTCGACAACTATGGCAAGGCTCGAATAATCGTACCTTCTCTTCCCAAATTGTCCATTTTTGGGCTGAGGGACAATGTAAGAGAAATTACTGTATGTCGAACTGCATCTTAAAATCTCTGAAAGTTATCCATGCGCAAAGATATTATTGCCGCCATATTACAGACCTCTCTATACTGAAACACTTCTTTTAATAATGTTTCTTTATATCTACAAAACTCAAGTGCTAGTATAATATAATATATAAGTACTATATAATAGTACTAATAGTAATAATACTATATAATATACTATATAGTTATAATATATAACTAATATATAGTTATACTATATAACTGATATATAGTTATACTATATAACTAATATATAGTTATACTATATAGTTATAATATATAACTAATATATAGTTATACTATATAGTTATAATATATAACTAATATATAGTTATACTATATAGTTATAATATATAACTAATATATAGTTATACTATATAGTTATAATATATAACTAATATATAGTTATACTATATAACTAATATATAGTTATACTATATAGTTATACTATATAACTAATATATAGTTATACTATATAGTTATACTATATAACTAATATATAGTTATACTATATAGTTATACTATATAACTAATATAATATAAGTACTCAAGTGCTCATTTTTACTTTTTTATTTTAAAAGTTTGTAGAGTTTTACAATGCATATCTATCACCTCGATTACCGGAAGTAGCAATAACAAATTGAAAAGCAACAGGCTTAAGTATACGCTGGATTCGAGATGAAGGTAATTTATATTTTGATTTGCAAAGGTATTTATATACAGATGGAAGAGAATAAACAAACTTATAATTTTATAGAGATTCGCGATGCCAAGATTTGACTATATTTTTGTCGGCCACCTGTTCACATCCTACATACATTCTTATTCTCATATTCACCAGCATTCCATCTTTCCATGTTTTCTTTCCGTCTCTAGAACTAGCCGTTGTTTAACAACTTCTGCGTTTTTCCTCCACGCCTAATTGTACTCGCAATAGCTACTTATATAAGTCGCGGTTCTTTTCCTTGTATCACTTTCAATATTTATTTTATCATTTTACGTAACCACATTTTGGTTTCGTTGTTACTGTCAGGCTCGGTTCATTTTCTTGTCCGTTTTTTTGTGCGAGTATGACGTTTATCTGTTACGTTAACCCTTGACGCGCCGATTATTTGTTTTCAATACGGTTGCCCAGCAGGTTCGGCACCCTTTTACGACAAAGCGCTTGAAAATGGAAACTTCAATAAAAAAAAAAGAAAATAGGCAACTCTCTCTCTCTCTCTCTCTCTCTCTCTCTCTCTCTCTCTGCTTATGAATCTTTCTTTTATTTTACAAACGTGTAACGGACCCGCAACGTGGGGGAGAGAAGGAATTTTCGGACGCCGAAATTCTAGTTTTCCCAAGCGAACGAAGCATGAGTTTCGAGAAAGAAACTTTCGAACACTTGCAATCAATTTATACGCCTAAACCGTAAAATTCCCAAGGGGCGGTGGCTCGTCGAATCCATAAATCAAACAATAATAAATTCAGTCGATCGATTTTCTTTCTGAAAACTCATAATATTCGCACGAATAAATTTATAACAAACTCTCTTTACTGTATATATATATATGAAATATATATGAAATAAATATAAAAAATAAATATAATATAAATTAATATTTAATATTTAATATTTTATATTTTATAAATTAATATTTAAAAATAAATATAAATTAAACCCATTATATATATATATATATATATATATATATGAAATTCCAGGCGTATGAAATGGGTTTAATTTATCGTTATTGAACCGGTGGTCCTGAGACGAATCCCAACCCCTAAGAAGTTCTGAGATCAATACGTAGTTTAAAAATAATACGACTAATGCAAAGAAAAATGTCATACAGCCGCCAGCGAACTAGTGAAAACGTACCTTTGTGACGAAAACGGCACCTAACACACCTTATATTATATTTCGGCGATATTCCGATAATTCTTGTGTATAATTCAACCGTAATGAGTTGACCCTAAAGAGGACTGCTCCGGTTACCTGGTGTAGGAACTTAACCCAGTTAATAAGGTGCTTATTCAATACTAGTCTTGTATCGTGTTCCTGTACCGTAAATAACCGCGCCTGTGAGAGCTTCTACTCCTCTAATTTCCTCGGAAGAGAAGCTAACAAAGGATAATCTTTACTTTAAGTGTCGAAAGATTTTTCGCTCTTTCATGTTTATTCCCGCAGATTTTTTTATGTTACGACACGATTGTCAAAGTTGGCTTAAACTATCTAGTTCCGTGCTATTAATTTACTGTTAAGCATTTGGAAGTCTCGAATATGAAACGAAACACGTAAACCGTTCTGATCATCAGTTACGCCGTAACAGATACGAATGAAAAATATTGGGTTGGCAACTAAGTAATCGCCGATTTGTTCAATGAAATAACAAATTTCTTTTTACTTGGAACGAAGTTTAATCTGTAATCTATTTTCCATTTTGTTCGATGACCTTTTGCCGTCTCTCTGACAACTTGAAAATTCCACGCTCGTAGAAAGTCTGATCCTTCTCGGCCAAAAACTGAGTTAAGTGAGATTTTACAGCGTCGTCGTCATTAAAAGTTTTACCACGAAGGGAGTTGTCCAGGGATCGAAATAAGTGGTAATCCGATGGCGCGAGATTAGAGCTATATAGAGGGTGTAACATCAATTCCCAACCGATATCCATCAATTTTTGCCGAGTGGACAAAGACGTGTGCGGCTTAGCATTGTCCTGCTGGAAAATGACACCTTTACGATCGACCAATTCTGGTCGCTTTTCCTTGACCGCTGCATTCAATTTGTCCAGTTGCTAACATGCACGGATAATAAAAAATAACAATAATAATAATAATAATAATAATAATAATAATAATAATTTTATAATATAACATTTACGGATATCATAAAAATGGGAGTGAGAGACATCTGTAACTGAAATCGGCAATTACTTAGTTGCCAACCCAATAAAAGCATTTAATGGTACCGATTAAGAAACCTCCAGAAAACCCCGCGGTCGCTCAGGGTGTTCGACGCCACAGCCATTTGTTTTATAATTGACGTTTCTTTATTTTTTAGCGAAATGTTAAGTGATGATATCTAGCTGCCAATAGCTGCATTAGCTTTCAGTTAAGAGTCACAGTAGCGTGATTTTGTTCTCGATATTACTTTTACAGGTCTCTTGGGGTGTCGCGCACCCCACGCGAACTTTACGTAACTATACCCAATGCGCCCGGTCCAGGATTAATATTGTATGAACAACAGCAAAGTGCTGTTGCGAAGTATTATCTCGTTTAATTCATAGTGCAGAAAATCATATTTATCGACCCTTAAAGTAAACCTAATTTTCCTGCGAACTGGTTGTTCTAACAAAGACAAATTGTTTTCGTAAATTGACGCGAGCATGTTACTTAGAACAGCAATAAACAAGAACTTGCAATATGGAATCAAGATTGGAAACAGTCCAGGCCTACTACTTGCCACAAGGTTTGCCGATAAGTACGATATCAGTGCAGCAATTTACATGAACAGAATAAATCAAACAATAGCAACGGGTTTGAGAATAGGTCACACCAACCTTGCCCATTCTTTTCTTATCGCTGAATCAAGCCCAACGATTTGTGATGCATGCAACATATAAACCTCTATCGGATACTTTATAATCCAATGCCCTAAATGAGCCGTTTATTTTGAAAGTGGCATAAATCACTCTTTTTCTTTTTCAAATGAAAAGATACCGTTCAATTGTATAATAATTAGCGTTACCATTAACTCGATTTTTTTGACAAAGTGACTTATGCCACTTTCAAAATAAACGGCTCAAATATCGAGTTGAAAGAACACGATATAACATAGTTAACTTAGCAAAACTACTGCATGATGAAAATTCTTGTGCTAAAACATCATCGTTCCTGGAGGATATCTTTATCGTCTAATGTGGAACCGTCATCGCGTTCCAAGCACTCGCTAATAACTTGGCAACGAGGCACGTGACCTTCGCGATCAACTAACAAAGGAAATAACTTGCAACAGACATTGTTTGATATTCTTTCGGTGGACATGCAGCTTAAAGTTGACCGTGTTAATGCGTTCACATGCTCGGTTTGCTTGCGCGCATTCGTCACTGTCAAAGAGTTTCGTCTGTATTCATGAAATTCCGCGTGCGACGACGCGACCATTAAATATTCCCGGAGCATCGATAATATATTCCATTCAAAATCATTATCCTTTTGCAACAACTTACTCCTGATCTGATCATTTGAAAGGCGTAATAATGTAATATCCTTGATAGGTGTCTTTATTTCCTAAAAAAGAACCTTGAGTAGAAGAATCGCCATCCACTGTTAAACTTCTAGGGCCTATAGGAAATTCTTGATCATACAAAAATGCTCCTTTAACTTTAAAAGAATAATATTCCATTTCCTCTAGTTGCTGTAAACTGAATAAACTCCCTCGTAATTTCAGATTATAAAATTTTATATGTTTATGTCATTTGTGAAATTCCGCGTGCGACGACGCGACCATTAAATATTCCCGGAGCATCGATAATACATTCCATTCAAAATCATTATCCTTTTGCAACAACTTACTCCTGATCTGACAATTTGAAAGGCGTAATAATGTAATATCCTTGATAGGTGTCTTTATTTCCTAAAAAAGAACCTTGAGTAGAAGAATCGCCATCCACTGTTAAACTTCTAGGGCCTATAAGAAATTCTTGATCATACAAAAATGCTCCTTTAACTTTAAAAGGATAATATTCCATTTCCTCTAGTTGCTGTAAACTGAATAAATTCCCTCGTAAGTTCAGATTATACAATTTTATATGTTTATGTCATTTATGAAATTCCGCGCGCGACGACGCGACCATTAAATATTCCCGGAGCATCGATAATATATTCCATTCAAAATCATTATCCTTTTGCAGTAACTTACTCCTAATCTGACAATTTAAAAGGCGTAACAATGTAATATCCTTGATAGGTACCTTTATTTCCTAAAAAAGAACCTCGAGTAGAAGAATCGCCATCCATTATTAAACTTCTAGGGCCTATAGGAAATTCTTGATCATACAAAAATATTCCTTTAACTTTAAAAGGATAATATTCCATTTCCTCTAGTTGCTGTAAACTAAATAAACTCCCTCGTAAGTTCAGATTATAAAATTTTATATGTTTATGTCATTTATCTTACTCATTTGGTAGTTGAAGAGCTTCGTGAGAAATGCGTTCATTCAGATTTTGTATTAGGTTGACTTTCCATTTAAGTCTTTTCACTTGCCATGTGCCAAGCAGAAATGTACCAATTGGAATGCTCTATATTATTTACACTTGTTAATATGGTCATTTAAGCCCAAAAGAATTGTATGACAATTATCGTAAAATTAATATTCAATTACTTGTAAAATGTAATTTTTAATATATTTTCAACTTGCCAGCAAGAAATATCCATAAGGCCCAAGTGTTGCAGGCAATTCAATAAATTTTCTTGCTTTGTTTTTACTCACATACAGGTTAGGTTTACTTAGTCGTGTTTTAAATCTTTTCTGAATATGGATAGCATCGATAATATATTCCATTCAAAATCATTATCCTTTTGCAACAACTTACTCCTGATCTGATCATTTGAAAGGCGTAACAATGTAATATCCTTGATAGGTATCTTTGTTTCCTAAAAAAGAACCTCGAGTAGAAGAATCGCCATCCACTATTAAACTTCTAGGACCTATAGGAAATTCTTGATCATACAAAAATGTTCCTTTAACTTTAAAAGGATAATATTCCATTTCCTCTAGTTGCTTATATGTTTATGTCATTTATGAAATTCCGCGCGCGACGACGCGACCATTAAACATTCGCGGAGCATCGACTGTATGGAAATGTCTCTGCGAACACGTCGTCGATTAAGAGTGCACAACCCGGACGGAATTCGTACCTTGCTATGCTATCGCGACAGATGATCGGACATCATCGGGGGGGGGGGGGGGGGGGAGACAAACGCGAGCTTGGAATCCCAGCATTTCCGCGAACGAGAAAACGTTCCATCACGCTTAAAGCCCGGCGATAAGGCTGAATCACCGGGACACGTTATTATAGCTCGCGACTCACAGGACTCCTTTTGTTTTCAGAGTTACCGATTTGGACGTACGACGGAAGCTCGACGTACCAGGCGGACGGAGCGAACAGCGACATTTATCTGTTCCCCGTGGCGATCTACAACGACCCGTTCCGCCGCGGCATGAACAAGCTGGTGCTGTGCGACACTTACAACAGCGACAAGACGCCGACCGCCTCGAACAAGCGCTACAAATGCAACGAGGCGATGGAGGCGGTCAAAGACGAGGACCCGTGGTTCGGTATCGAGCAGGAGTACACCTTCCTGGACACCGACGGCAGGCCCCTTGGCTGGCCGAAGAACGGCTACCCGGGCCCCCAGGGCCCGTATTACTGCGGCGTCGGCGCCAACAAAGTGATTGGCCGCGAGATCGTCGAGGCTCATTACCGGGCCTGTATGTACGCGGGCGTGAAAATGGCCGGGACCAATGCCGAGGTGATGCCGTCCCAATGGGAGTTCCAGGTGGGCCCGTGCAGCGGCATATCCGCCGGCGACGATCTCTGGATCGCCAGGTTCATTCTGCACCAGGTCGCCGAGGAGTACGGCGTGATCGTGACGCTGGACCCGAAGCCCATGGAGGGCTCGTGGAACGGTGCCGGCGCGCACACCAACTTCTCGACGAAGTCGATGCGCGCGAATAACGGAATCGTGGAGATCGAAAAAGCGATCGACAAACTGAGCAAACAACACCTCAGACACATCCAGGCGTACGACCCGCGCGGAGGGAAGGACAACGAGCGCCGCTTGACCGGGAAATGCGAGACAAGCAGTATACACGATTTCAGCGCCGGCGTTGCGAACCGCAATGTCAGCATTCGTATTCCGCGCGGCGTCGCGGAAGACAGGAAAGGATACTTGGAGGACAGGAGACCGAGCAGCAACTGCGACCCGTATGCTGTCACCAATGCTCTCGTCCGAACCTGCGTTCTGAACGAGTAAACCGCTCGGAACCGACTCATTGTTCTTCGGTGTCGCGATTATGAGGAGCGGAGATGGGGAGGATAAGGGGCGAATTAAACTCGTAGATTGTAGATAGTGCAATGGTGATCGCGTGTATCTTTACCGGACGTGTTCTCTGTAATTCGACGACCTGCTTGATCACAACTCGAATGAAATTCGATAGACGCGATGAGAGATCCGAGGGGAAACCCCTTGCTCGGATACCTTTGAGAATCGATTGCTTTCGGGAAAATAAAATGCCTTCGCCAGAGGCTCGTGCCTAACAAAAACCGAGTCGTTTGTCGACAGTCTCAGGTCAGCGCAGACGGGAAAAGGATAGTCTTGTAAAAAGTGGGAGGGAGCGGAACAGGATTTTCATGGGTATAGTTGTTCAGGAAGATTCACGAAATTGGGGGCGACATTGGTTGAAATCAACAAAAATGCGTTCACAAATACCGGTCGTTAAGGTAATCGTTCCTGAGATATTGAATGTTTTAATTTGTAAATTGAACACCTAGATATGCCATTGAAATGGTTAACTATTGTTGTTGTTAATGATTCGTAAATTTTATGTATTTATGGTGGATGGTTTGTTTTACACATGTTTTATTGCATTTTTCACACATGTGAAAATGTTAATCGAATATCTCAGACACGATTGGATCGCTGCTTATTATGTCGCCACAGCTTTTTACCTAGCCTTATGTGAAGGATGTTTTTGAACCGAGCAAATCGAGCGATCTGCAATTCGTGTTTTATACTTTCGAAAGAACCTCTACATCGTTAATCGTGTATGTAATCGAGTATATAGAAAACAGAAACGTTCAGTTTTAGAGTGTACCCCGACGCACGAAGTAGCATTAACGCTTGTTACATTTACCCGTCTGAATTTAATAACGTTGTAACAACCGGGACAATAAAGGCAAACGTATGCCATTTCGCAGGCGAAATTAGCATCACGAACTGTGTTACTTCTTCGATCGTTCTGCTGTTTGTCGAGAGAAGAAAGAAGAGATTGCACGTGCACAACAAAAGCCCGCCAGATTTCGACATGCTGCGTTCCTCGATCCGATCAACTTGAAAATATGTATAACGGGTTCCGGCTTTAGCTTAGGTACTTGGTCTCCGAAATTATCTATGTAGGGCATCTTTCGATGATTAGCGAGTTTTTAAAGGCAAGCACAAAGAACTTTTGAAATGTCGTGATCTCGCGTACCTTATCTTCACATTTCTTGTTTCGATGGTCAATAGATTCAGTCAAATCATGGGATTGGCGAGAAAAATTAATATCGCTTTTGGATTAGCGGGAATATTAGATAATTTATATTAAAATAGGTGAATTTTATCAATGAAAGTTGTGGCATTCGGACGAAACTGCTCCATAATTCAATTCATATGTAGAACGGCAAGATTGTACAAAATAAATTATTGCCGGAGATTGTATCGATTTAGAGCGGTTTCGAAATTAGATATACTAATGACACACACATAATATCGAGAAATCATAACACATTCTCACCAAGCTGTGATCAGGCATGTACACATCTACGAAATTTTCTCTCGTAAAATGTAATGGTGTGTCGAAGGAAACATGCAGGATATAGGGCGTAAAAGGTTGTTACAACTGTCAAAGACAAAGTAAAGTAATGCCAAATAAAGGCGCCCTCCTTTGTCGCAATTATCATTCGTACGATTGCTTGCGGGTCTTAGGATCCGTGATCTTTGGAAGGTGACCTCGTGGTTGCCCTTCAATCAATCGTGTTAGAGTAATAGATAGGGTAGTAGAGCCGAATGGGGGGGGGAGGTGACTAATTGCTGTGCCTTTCATTTGTTTTCGGGAATAATTAACCTTATATTTACCGAATAAGACATTAATTTTTTTATTCAAAAATAAACAAATTTAATATGTATTATTCAATTAATATAAAGTTAATTATACCCGATAATAAACCAAAGGCAGAGCAATTGGTTACACCACAGTAACCCGGCTCCACTACACTACGCGATGTAAAAATGAAACGAAAGAAAAGTCGATGTAGCATGTACATGGTGTATTTTCATATTTGTATGGTATATTTTCATACTTGTATTTTCTATGCTGACTTCTGTATTTGTAATTGTATATCAGGACCATTGTTGACAGTTTCGTTGGTAGTGGTTATCATTGTTGTTGTTATAATAATATGTAATAATATTATAGTAATAATAATAATAATAGTAATAATAACAGTGAAATAATAATAACAGCAGTAATAATAATAATAATAATAATAATAAACGATGGTTTTGATGAAGATAATACTATTCTCTGATTAGTATGAAACATTCACTTTGTTATATTCTAAAATAAAAACTTCTACAAACTTTGACTTATTTCATTCTGTATTCCCAATTTTTAACCATTAGATAATTACATTATAATGGTTTGTTTTTAATGATTAGCTTATACCACATATATGCAGTAAACCCAGAAAGAGAATACCATGTGATGATATAACTTAAATGCTCATTTCTTATTTTCACTTTTGTTTGACTTCCTATTGGATACTTGGGAAAGTTTTTATCGCTTTTCATATCAAGGTATATAGGAGCTGTCTTTCCTTTCTCAGCCATTGCAGACACATCTCTGGAAAATAGTATTGGTATCAGCACATTGTGGTAAAACGTTTAGATAGATTTTCCCAATATGTTGTAATATTATCTTCTCTTACCTATAGTACCATACATCATCCTTTGAAGAATTTTTTGGTAGAAACTGTGGCCGTTTCTCGTTCAATCTTAAAACACCTACAATTTCCACCTCACCTTTTACCTGAGTATACTGCCTTGTATTTGCGTTTTTTAATGTCTTAGGAACCCAACCACGATTTACCAGGATTGTCAAACTGAAATACATTTCATAAATTGCAATAACAAGGAAACATTGGAAAATATATTCCATTCAAAATCATGATCTTTTTGCAATAACTTACTCCTGATCTGATAATTTGAAAGGCGTAATAATGTAATATCCTTGATAGGTATCTTTATTTCCTAAAAAAGAACCTTGACTAGAAGAATCGCCATCCACTATTAAACTTCTAGGACCTATAGGAAATTCTTGATCATACAAAAATGTTCCTTTAACTTTAAAAGGATAATATTCCATTTCCTCTAGTTGCTGTAAACTAAATAAACTCCCTTGTAAGTTCAGGTTATAAAATTTTATATGTTTATGTCATTTATCTTACTCATTTGGTAGTTGAAGAGGTTCGTGAGAAATGCGTTCATTCAGATTTTGTATTAGGTTGACTTTCCATTTAAGTCTTTTCAATTGCCATGTGCCAAGCAGAAATGTACCAATTGGAATGCTCTATATTATTTACACTTGTTAATATGGTCATTTAAGCCCAAAAGAATTGTATGACAATTATTGCAAAATTAATATTCAATTACTTGTAAAATGTAATTTTTAATATATTTTCAACTTGCCAGCAAGAAATATCCAAAAGGCCCAAGTGTTTCAGGCAATTCAATAAATTTCCTTGCTTTGTTTTTACCCACATACAGGTTAGGTTTACTTAGTCGTGTTTTAAATCTTTTCTGAATATGGATAGCATCGCAAGATTGAGAGCAATGATCTTTATTTAAAAACTGAACTAGATTTGCTTTACACTGTTTTCCCAATCTTGTAAAAATAGTTCTACTTGTTAAATTCATTTTTCAGCACTAACCTTTACGAACATGCAAATGGAAGGATAATGAAACTTGAGATACAATACATTTAAAGCAACTGTGCGGAGCTGGATGCGCAGTAAAATGGTGGGGATACTTGTAAAAACTTAAGAAAAAAAAATTGTGCAGAAAGATGGGTATTACTGTATACATTTTACATGTTGTTTTATGATCAAATGGTTAAACGTCACTCAACGTCATTCGTACTTTGTGCATAATGTTGAATGTGTATTAGATAAAAAGCATATTGCCATCAGAAGGTGCTTTTTATTTTAAGAGGATTTAGTTCGTCAGGAAATTTAATATTTTGTTATACTAAAGTGATTTGATGTTGAAAAATGTTTATTTTGTAAGTGGAAAATGTTTATGAAATAACACGGTGACAAAGACATAGTCAAAACAGAATTGCTTATTGTAAAGGTTTTGTAAGTAGAGACAGTTTTATAGGGAAGCAAAGAAAAGATTATAATATTCAAACAGAAGGAATAATATTGACAGCAACAGTGTAAAAGCAGTGTGACATGGCAGTCGAGGAGCACGATACAGATGGCAATTATTACTTGGAACTATCTTCTGATCCAATTAAATTTGAATCAGTTAGTTGTCTTACCAATGTTTTTTTCGATGACTCAAAACAGCAAGTGAGTAAATGAAAAAAGGAGTGTCAATTATTACAAAGATGTTAAAACAAAATATTTGGTATTTAGGTATTTGCTGTTCGATCAGGGGGAGTTGCAAGCGTATTAGTTAAAGGACCAAACCAAAATCTAAACTTTCGAATGGAAGACAAAGGGCCTGTGATTTCTATCAAGTTTTCTCCTGATATGAATATATTAGCTATCCAACGTAACAATGCATCAGTAGAATTTGTTAATTATTCTCCTGTCACAGGATTAGATAATATTGAATACTCGCAACCATGTAAAGGAAAAAATGCAACTATATTGGGATTTGTTTGGACTCATGGAAATGAAATATTATTTGTTACTGATTATGGAGTTGAGTTGTTTCAAGTAGGGAAAGAAATATTTTAAAGATACATTTGCACTGTATCTATGCAAAACAATTGATTTCTTATAGATTTGTCTATGTTTTAGGTAAATCCAGAAAAACGAAATGTTCGGGCACTAAAATGCTTAAGTTTAGGTGTCAACTGGTTTGTTTATTGCCCACAAAGCTATCTAGTGCTTTTATCGTCTGGTACAATGGGGAATCAAATGCAAGCATTACATGTAACACCTGGAAATCTCCATAAATTGACAAAATTTGAAAGTTAGATAAAGTAAAATAATTAATAATTACAGACAATATGGTAGAATGAAAAATAACAAAATTATAATTCATTGTTTCAGTGGAACCTGGTGCAACAAAACCAGGTAAGTTAGCGGTTTGCGAACGGGATGTGGCATTAGCAGTTTTGTATGGAACACCTTGTATTATCTTATTGCGACATCAACCAGGAGCAAATCGTTCAACAGGAACTGCATCCGTCTATGTATACACTGTCCATAAGTAAGTATAATACTCGCATGTTTTGCGATATTGGTTATTCACATTCTAGTTGGCATTTTATTATTACAGGATGACAATGATCAAGCGAAGTCATATTTTGCAACTCGATGTCAGTGGTAGATTTGCCATTAATGTTGTCGATAATCTCATCATTGTTCACCATCAAGCTTCAAAAGTGAGTAAGCATGTGTAATGGGAGTTTGAAGAATGGAAATAGAGATGAAAACTAAAACGAAGTAACTGGTTTTTAGACCTCAATGATTTTTGACATTATGTTGCCGGGAGTGAGCGATGGAACCGTAATGCATCATAATAGCGTAGCACCAGCAAAAGCCATCAAGCCGTATAGTTTGAAAGTGCCAGGGGCAACTTTATCAGAGCAAGCTTATCAACCATGTCAATTATGTATCCTTGACAAAACAATGTGTATTTCATACGTAATTTATATATTGAACCATATATAAATTAGCCATTAGTTTTCCTCAACGTTTCATAGATTCACCAAACTGGGTCGTTTTCCAGCCAAACATCGTGATAGATGTGAAGCTAGGTTGCCTATGGTAGGTAAGTCCATTAAAATTCGAACATATAGTATTAGGAATATATGAAAAATAAATACTGAGAAGCTAATCGTCTGTTTGGGATCCACGTTAGGTACGTGGAGTTGAAACTGGATGCGTTGGTCAAACTTATTACGGACAAAGTATTGCTGGTAGAATTTTTGATGCAACGAACGAACGCAAAACAAGTGTTGGTGCAGGTACTACAGAGCTTTATGATACAGCTGCCTGTCAGTTTGATGGACATGCCGGTTATATTCGATAAACTGAATTCCGTATATAGAAATTATTTGGAAAGCGAAATTCAAAGTCAGGTAATTATATTGTTTATTCTAGTATATAAATTTCTCTTTTGTTTAATATATTTGTTTATTTTTTAGATGGGGACTCCTTTACAAAATAATGTAAAAAGCATCGGTGTACCTCCCGAGAACTATAAATACAAGCTTCTGCTCGATCAGAGCGACACTTATAGTTACATATTATCAAAATTCCCGGAAAATACGATTGAACCAAAAATGATTGTATGGGTACTTCTCGAATATATTAGGTACTTTTATACACTTGGTATCGTTTATCGTTTGCTGGACAATGTCCGTGACATTCCTGTCGTTTTAGATCCTTGACTGAACATGGAATACCTGTACAACATTACTTACACGAGTTGCTAATCACGACGTTAGTGCAGCGGAAAGCATATTACCAGCTTCATCAGTTGTTGCAATATCACGTGGTAGCAGATTCGAAACCTTTGGCATGTTTATTGCTCTCTTTGGAGAATCTTTATCCGGCTGCTCATCAGCTTGCCTTGGATATGCTGAAAAGACTCGGGAATGCTCACGAAGAAATAATTGAAGTTCTTCTTTCGAAAGGTCATATTTTACAAGCATTGCGGTAAGTTGTACTATCGCTTCCATTGTACAGTAAGCATTTGATAAGTAGCTGCTCAACAGATGGCTGTTGGAAACGCCCCTCGCTCACTGGCATTGCCCGTACTCGTACACTCTACTCTATCGCCTAGGAAGAATACATAAAGTGTCGCATTTAATTCTCATACTTTCAATCATGGAAATTGCGTATACATACAATATTGTTTTACAGAAATATTTCAATTTTTTTTATTATAGTCGTATAATATCTAGGTGGCCATAACATTTCTTGTAGGTGGAGGGTTTCAGGAAATTTCAAGGTCAATTCTATTTTCTAAGAGAGTTTCGCGATATATTTTAAATTTTGTATGTATTCAAGGTGTTCCGTCTAATATGAGCATCTTTAAGTACCTCAATTTCCTGAGAGATTTTTGTTTGTCGCATCATCCAAGATTTAGAGGATATCGATTTTTAAAAATGGGATTGTATATATAAATACAGTAGGTATGCCCGCGGGCCAGATTTTAAACAGCCCTGCGTTATAACATAAACAATTCTATAACTCCTAGCACAGCTACTTATCGAATGTTTACTACATGTAGGATCTCTTCACTGTTTGTTTTTATCGTATATTGTATTTTGCTTTCTATTTCAGATATGTTCGGTCAGTGGGAAAGGCGGATCAAGTATCCGCCAGGAAAATCTTGGAAGCAGCGAAAGCCACGGAGGACACTACATTATTTTTTTCAGTTTTCAAGTTCTTCGAACAGCGTAACTTAAGGCTGCACAATTCGACAGCCTTCGCGAAGGGAGAACACTGCCAGGCTTACGTTCAACATTTCAAAAATTTATTTCACGGAACTGATAACGGATGTAACTCGGATACCAATTCCAACGTTACTACCATCTCTTCTTGATAAATTTCTTGATGCGTTTTCCACTCAATTTTGTTGCCGCCTTATTTTATTGTAATATAAATGGCGACGACGGCTACGACTACTACAGGCTACAACATCGATAACAATAGCAACAGCAGAAAAGACTACAACCGGTGGTGCAGTTCACATTTGTAACACGGAGAATAGAAGAGCTTATCTGGTCGCGTTGAAGTATTTATTCGCTCTATCCCTTCGCGATATACATATGCGTAGCATATTTTTCATCGTTTATTTACATTTATTGTATTTACCAATACAATTTTGATTTGATATCGATACAGCATTCGTTTTGTTTCTTCAAATATTTACGTAGCTATAGCGGAACGCTAATGCGATACAAAAGACTACTAGAACAAAATAATGGCGCATCGACAAGTTCGCGCACAGAGTTCGAGCGTAGAAGCATGCTAGATTAAGATAGGAAAAAAGATTTCAACGTTTAGTAATAAAAATATCTATTTTTTTTTACTGTTTTCCTTTTTTGTTTTTTTTTCTTATAGCTTCCTTGCATAACGCGCTCGAAGTCGTTTGAACAAACGCACCGAATTCACGTATGCGCAACGATGGAGAAGTACGTTGCGTTCTCAATGAATACAGAAAATTGCTTTGTGCTTACACTTTAGACGAACAGACAGTCACAAAATATATATTTGGTAAAATTGGTCTGGTGTGTTTGTACGAGAAAGGGAGAAATGCGATCGCATCGCATACACAGACGTGCACGTATCTGCAGCAAATTTGCGCGTATGCGAGCGTATGAATACGTATTTATACGTTCAAGGGCAATAATTGGTATTTGTATCTGGAGCGACTCGGAATCGACTTACACGACTGAGTTTCTAAAAGGGAACGCTTCGGCATTATCTTCCGTATAGTAGGTTGGTTTTGTAGGATCCGTGCAAATAGCGATACAATGGAGTTGCATCGCGAAGCGTTTTCACCAGCGACATCTCAGTATTCATCCATTTACCCTGACTACACTGCTCGATAAATTTTAACTTTGTTTACATGTTTGCAATAACCAATCGATACTTCTTATGTTAGGTTAGCCGCAAAGTAATTGCGGTTTTCAACGATCACCTTTAATTTTTTTACCTCGTAAGGAAAATAATCAAAATATGTATGGGACCGCATACAGCTTTTTTCTTTAAACTGCATATAATTGATATAATTTTATAACATTTTGACCTTTAAAAATTAAAAACATAAATTTAAACTACGGATGAAGCGTATGAATGTTAAAGAATTTTTCTAGCAGTCGATTGTTGAAAATTCTATTGTGGTAAACGTATTTTCAAACGTTGAAATATATGGTAAGTATGTAAGGTCAGCGTCATATGAATCAATTTATTTATCTGTCGCAACGTTGTTTGCGACACACGCTGTCGATCATGGTCGAAAACCATTTTTAAGTTATTATAATTTTTCTTTTTATTCAAGAGAATCCATTACTGATTCATTTGTTATCTCTTGAATGAAAATCAAGAATTTTATAAAACCAGAATGAATTAAACTTGTTGCTAGATTGAAAAAGTGTAAAAACTGATGATCCCTATTTTGATTAGCTCCGTTATGAGACCACGTACTTAAAATAAAATAACTCCAGGCAACCGCAATTATTTTTCAGTTAACCTAATAGATTTCCGCGCGCTGCTTACAAATATGAATTTTATCTTTTGAAATGGCGGGCCTAATTTAAGTACGTTGCGCGATAAGACTTATGTTTTTCGTATGGAACCCGTCAACGAAAACTATGATAGATTTCTTTTATGATCGAGAAAATAAAATAATTTGGCAAGAAACGAAATCAGCGTTGTAGCATTCTTTGATATGGTTCCTTTACGAAAACAGTCTACTATACCGCGTGGAATACTTACATTTTGCCTTAGATTCTTACAGCCAAAATATGAGCTGTTCCGTTCAACTAAAATATATTGTATACTTCACAACAGGTTGAAGTTATTACAAAGATATTAATTTGTTTAAGAAACGAATATAATCCTCTCTTAACTACACTCAATTGAATTTATAATGTACTGATATTTAAAAAAAACAAAACAGTTATCTTTTCTCCAACTTACCTAGCTTCTTACTCCTGGTGCAATATTCAGTTAAATATTCAGTTAATTTCAGTTAAACGGAACATCCTACATATTTTATTTTCAAGAGTCTATACGATCGTTTTACATAAGAAACATTTATCTATTAGGTTTTTACATGTGAAATGCCTGATTTTTAACAATAACTTCAAGGAAATCATAATTTTTGTTCACATAAAAGTTATTAATCAAAGCAGTCATCATCGTAATCAACTCATTTTGTCAATGAATTACAAGTTTTTTAATTCCATTATAGTAGAAATATTTTAATCGATGAGATACTTTATTTATAAAATCGTTATTTCTATTTTTGGTCTCCTACTATCAACAAATGGTGAGTTTATTTACCATACCTCGGCGAAACAAAGCGTTAATATTATTAACGCTTAATTATTCATCGCATAAGAACAGTATACGATAATCGCGTTGATCCAAAAAGAAATTCTACTTGTAATTCACATTAGGTATCTAACATTCTAAGCCTCGGAATAATATTATATCATAAATTTGCACTTCATACACTATTGGTATCATAAAATAGGACATTTCATATGTAACAACCTAACAGCTTTCATAACTAAACGTAAAACAATGTTCAAGGTGAAAATTGGACACGCCGTGCTCAATGTTTGAGAACGACGGGTAAAAACAGCGCACAAAAATGTCAAGAAGCGGCTTTCGTTCACTGGAACACAATTGACGTTTTCGACCCTAAGCTTGTTGTGCGAAGACCAAACTCCGACTCGCTCGATACGCGATTCCTGTTTACGTGTGTACACAGCTCGCTCTATTCCCGGGTGTTCGGTGGATTCGTTGTCTCGCAGCCTTTTCTCTTCGATTATCGCTGAAAAGAGCAACGGGCCACAATGCCGGACTATGCCTATGTACATACAACAAGAGGACGGAGAGGATATTTGTCGGGACACGCTCGGTCCAAATCGCGTATTAGGCTGGGCACGCGCTGTCACCTTCGAGTCGCGCGACCGTTTAGTGGAGCTGTTTACAATTTCACAGTGATGGACACAAACGTTTCTTCCTTCCCCGACTTTGATTCCGGCGATCTCCGACAGTTGTCGTTGAAACTAGGGCTGCGCGGGTCGGATCGGGATATCGAAAGTTTGTAATCACGTAAGTATGCACGATGGTTAAATTCGTTAACTAATATTTCCGTGTAAACGAGTTACGGAAACCTTGATATATTTTTATGATTTGTATGGACTTGAATATTCAAGAAATAAAATATCAAAGCAATGAAATAATATTATACCACACTACATATATACGTATTTTAAGACATATTTCTTTCTTGTGCGGAGTTTTATACATGTTTACTAGACTCCGGATAGAAAACTGTGAAGGATTAGAAGCATTTGAAAATACTGTTTTATTATTTTCTACTTATTACAATTATTAACCTTTTAGGCACGACGCGCCACTATAGTGGCTTCCGCGGATGTCATCTCTCTGGACGACGCGCCACTATAGTGGCTTGCTCTAATAGCTCACTCGCTCATCGTTTGAACCAAATAATCGTCTTCATATGCATTGTTTCACACTTCTTTTGTCTTCGCATCGATTTATAACAGTCAACAGGGTGTCCGAAAAATGTTTCGCAATTCAGAAATGGCGGGTTCCTCGGATCATTTGAAGCAACTACTTCCTTTACAAAAATTTTCTCCGAGGCACCGTTAACGAGTTATTAACGAAGAACAGTGACCAATAAGAATCGAGTACGGCTGACGCGAGGCGGCTCAGCCAACCAGCGCGCGAAGTCGAGTTCCGCTTATTGGCTCGATCGCCTCGCGCCAGCTGAGCTCGTCTCTCATTGGTCACTGTTTTTCTTTAATAACTCGTTAACGGTGCCTCGGAGAAAATTTTTGCAAAGGAAGAAGTTGCTTCAAATGGCCTGAGGAACCCGCCACTTTCGGATTGCGAGACATTTTTGGGACACCCTGTATATACAGACAGAATATACAGTATCAGACTCTGTACAGTACATATCAGACTCTGCCGTCCAGAGAAATAGCCTCGCGCAGAATTCAGCCGTACCTAAAAGGTTAAAAGAGGTAAGCTAGTGTCCTCTAACAGCTACTGATTACAAGCTTTTGGGATTCAGATCCGATCCGACCCAAACCGAGGCTCGGGTATCCGCGTATACCTAGTTGAAACTCGTGGACGTCTACGTTTTACGAGCGAATGGTCGAGCAAACTTGAAGACAACCAGTGCGTGGTTGGCCTGATTTCGATCGGTATCGAAAATATGCTCGGGCGCGACGACCCGATCGAACAATTTCGACGGAAACGACGCTTGTAAAAATGTTGGAACTAACCAGGAGGTACCGGTACAGTCTCTTCGTTCGGGGATCGGACGACTCGTAACAGGGGAAAACGTTGTTCGACGGCAACAAAGCTGCTTGCGAACGTTTTTGGGAAACGGGACCGGGTGGAACGTTCGCGGTTGGGTTTCGTTCTTGAAATCGACGCGACATTGGAACATCGATTCCGCTCCGTACCTACTGGCTTTATCTCGCCCTCTCGATCCAGCTGGCATTGTATGTTCTCACGGGAGAAGGAATGATCCGTAATGGAATAGAGTTGTGACTATCGACGCTGTTTTCAGTAAATATCAATAATACGGATGTGTCACCGATAATTCAACATATCGATATATCGTTAAGATATCGTTAAGACGAATGGTAGCTTCAGAGTAAAATGTGATGAATCTATTGTTATATAATATAATATAATATAATATAACATAATAATATAATATAATATAATATAATATAATATAACATAATAATATAATATAATATAATATTATAATATAATATAATATAATATAATATAATATAATATTATAATATAATATAATATAATATAATATAATATAATATAATATTATTCAAACAAATGTCTTTACTTCTATTTATACTGATCGCAAACAGAATATTTGTAAATGTTAACCATAATCTGAACCTTTTGCAAACGATTTTATTTTCGTTTATATTTATTAACGCAGCTAATAAAGTTCAAGATCTAACAATCTTAGACTAAGGACTAAGATCACTAGCACAAATATTAACATTCTGGGAATGCTTCCAGGATTCAGGCTAATTTCGTTCAATTAATTCGTTCAATCAGCTTCTCCTAAAACAGCGTGGACCGATTAAAATGTGCACATTATTTCTGTTTGTAATATAACAATTTACAACATGTAAAGTACTCGTCGTGATAAAACCGTACGATCAGTCTCTCGATTTCCCTTAACGATACTTTAACGATATCACCGATACGTCGTTAAGTACCAATAAGATATCGATGCAATATCGATAAGCAATAGTCACATCTCTACGACGGAATGGGGTCAACATCCGGCCGAAATATGCTACAGTCGTTGAACGTGAGTACGCGGGAGCGTGCGGAGAAGAGGGGGCTGGCTGGCAAAACGATCGAGTTAGGAGATGTTGCAGTCATCGGTATGGGTGTCCCTGATCTGTTGCTTCGTCTTTCGCGAGGCGCGCCTGATCAAGCTACGGCTGCGCGGTTTGCTCTTGACGACTTCCTCGTTGCCGGCGACCGTCGAAGATTGCGGCGCGACCGTTTGATGAGAATTCCCTCCCGGCCCGCCGGTGACCGCCGTTTTACCGTGTGGACTGCCGGACCTGCCAATGCCAACGTGATTCTTTTCGTTACTCGCGCGTTGCGATATACTTACTTGTTGCGATTCACAACGCGTCACGATGCGACGCGACCGAACGCGAGCCAACGTTACCAACGTTGCCAACGCTACCGTGAATACCAGCCGCGATCGATCGCCCGGTTAATCGACTCATTGTCGAGCGTTTTTCATTCGCCTTTTGTCGAGCGGGGCGGTCGACCAGCGGAAATTAATTTTCGCGTAGACCTCTGGAATCGCCACGCCGTGTCGCGTCGCGTCGTGTCGCGCGTGGAGAAGCAATTTAACTCGGGGAGGGGGGGGGGGTGATACGAATCGATCCGCGCGAGAAAATTTGCGTGGCAAGGAGGGGACGGATCCCGCGCGATTAGAAACTGCATCGGCCGCGAACAACAACGAAACGTGTTTTGTTTTTCCAAGCGCGCGATACCTGCGCGATCCGTAAGCGGAACATCTTCGTCTGAGGCCCGACTCGTCCGTTTCACCGGGAAGGCTCTTCGGCACGATTTTCGACAGCGTGATGAAACAGCGGAAAACGTCCTTGATATTGTAGTCCTCCTTGGCGGAGCATTCCATCACCTTCGCCCGGAGCTTCGGCAACTTGCAGAACACCCATTCGCTCACGTCCTCGATAGATACTTCTCTACGCGTGGTTGCCAGATCCTGCTTGTTTCCGGCGATGACTATCGGCACTTCCTGTCGAGAATAGTCACGATACGTGGATCAGACACAACGGTACGGTGTATTACTTACGTTATTGGCGTAGTTGGGTAGAGCCAGTGGCAGAGTTCGACAAAAAATGAATCGACGACTAACGATTGAATTTCTACCGTTAGTCGTTGATCGTTGTTAACGGTTCGATTTCTTTCAATTGCGAAATTTATATGTTATGTTAATTTATTGTATTGTTAGTATTGCATTATCTTATTTATTGGTTTCATACTTTCTTTGAATTTGACAGAGCAACTTCTTCGAGACAATCAAGTAATATAACATGAAAATGAATATATTAAAAGATTTCACAGAGGTTGATGATTTCTTACGTACAACAAACGTCTCCCGCCATAAGTTCTGGTAGAGAGGCTGTTTTCGTTTGCTATCATAAAGAATACACCAAAATCACATAATACAAGATTAACTAATGCAAAATTAAAATAATAATAAATAAATATATGTATAAATAACAAACTATTAAAAATAAACATGTTTCTATAGAAATTCGTTTTTATTCTCTCCCTCTCTCTCTCTCTCTTGCCTCGAATACAAATATATAACAAAGTAATAAACATGATAAAGACAATTTTCAATGGAATTACATCAAAATATCTTTACCAATTCTCGTCATAAAGATATAATCTTTGAAATAATATACGATGAAAATAGCAAGTTGTTTTGAGCAAAACTTTTTCTTCAAAAACCTCTCCTTAAGAGATTTTTGTCTGTGACCATGTAATATTGTTGTGCGAAAGAAAATAATTATTCCACTGGTGCGAAAGAGAGATGGAAGAGAAGTGTTATTCTGTGTTTAGAACAGTTTTGTTTGTGTTATTATTGAACAATCATTTTGCAAAAATGTCAGTAAGGATGTCAGCGTAAATCAGATTCGGAGCTGATAATTAGATCACGATATAATTTCGAAGAAAAATGTCACGATTGTCTCAAATAATTATTTGAAATGATTATTAAATAAAATTATATATAGAGTCAAGTAAACAGCTGATTAAAAAATCGCTTATACAAAGTTCCTAGTTACGCCAATGATTACTTAACACTAAATCTATCTATTGTGCTGGTCAAAATCACCAGATTTCACTAAAAATCTATACAATGCACCCACTGATTGTGGCAAAAAAAACAAGAGCAGAGTATACTAGTGTATTACTTTCAATAAAATTTTAGTTATATTTCACGTATATTTTGCATACATTTTATATGTATTTTACATACATATTGCATACTTTGATATATGAAATTTGCATAAACATCTGCTGTCTACTTTTGACCATTCTCGGCTTTTTCATCAATTTTTCAAAACATATTTTTAAAGGTGCTTCTTGTAGACGTATTAGTCTTTATATTATTTCTCTCTCTGAGTGTAACATCAATTTTTTTAATTTAATTGCCGAAAATTGATTTTGGTGACGATATAAATATTTTGAGTTAAAACGACCCAACCACCGCAGTCGAAGCATTAATACAATAGCACAACATTTATCTACATATATTTAACGTTCAGAGACGAGCAAAAGTATTCGTACAGTACCAATGAAGAAATTAAAAGAGCTTTAATAGAACATTAGCATATATTGTAATATATGCATAATAATATGTATAATAATATTATATATGTATTAATATATATTGTACGTTCTCTGCAATAACATTAATAGTATGAAAAATAAACAAACAAACCTTAATTATTTAAATGAAAACGGAATTACTTCATTTGTTGGTAAACGTGAGAGTTATGGAATTGATTCAGGCCTTAATCATTTTCCAGCTCCTGATGAAGCAATACACCCCCACACTATTACGTTCCCATCCCCGTGCTTCACAGCTGATTTTACGTTTCTTGAATCCAATTCGGTGGGGTAAAAGTACTTATTACCGTGATAACAAGCTTTAGCTGTACTTTTTCCCACTATTTCTCTTGATTTCATACGAATCTTGCATTTTGAAATATGAACAAAAATCTATGAACTCTGAAAATGTAATCTAAAATTAAAAAAGTATCGAAAATCGAATAAATCACATTTGTTACGAATTACTGCGAGCGAAAAAGGCTCATGTATTAATTACTGTACACGTTATGTGTTATTTGCACGGATTTAAATCATATACCGATATAGTATGCATGTCATACAACTTCATTTTTTAATTTTAATTTGATTTTTAATTCTTTTTTTAATTCTATGAAACTTTCGATGCTGTTTGCGTGACAGTCAAAGTGTTAAACATTTTTTATTTGTTTGCTGTCCTGTGTGTATAATCAGATACTCAGGTATCCATTTCCGTTTCTTGTTTTTTTGTTTAGGTTCTCCATTCTTTGTACACATTTACGTCGATTAACATTTCGTGGAAGAAAAATTTGTACAAAAGATTTTAAATACATTTTAAAAACATTTAAATAATGTGGACCTTTTGTGAACAAATGCCTACAATCCGTAGTCTAGTAACCAATAATGTAGGAGATGTAGCTGTTTTCGTTTCTGCATTGTTACGGTACGAATATATTTGTCCTACACAGAGAATACATAAATTCAGAGCTGAGCTCTTATTATAACATATAAATTGCGGTCGAACAATGGACCCATTTACACGAACGCGAATAATAACAAATTAATATTATCTAATATCATGTAAATAAAGTATTGTTTTTAAATAAATAATCGATACGATGTGTTATTGTTTCTGTTATAAATCATGCATACGATACATCGCTTATTTTGCATGTACATACATGGAAATTGGACTATTAAATGAAAACATAATGAAATACTTTAGATATTATAATTATGACTTTATTTTAAAGAATGGATAAGTTTTTTCTGTATAACTGAAAGATTCGAAGTGACGATTCAAAACGGATGTGGAAGATCATTTTTGTACATTGGTCAGATAAATCCAATAGCATATTCGAATTTAGATAATTATTTTGAATATTTTCACTTAGATTAGATGTATGTATAACATATTCAGGGTGTATTAAAATCGCGTATTACAAGCCGCCGAGGGCTAATTTGTTACATCTCTGCTTTCAAGAAAATTGTCTTTAGGGCTCCATTATCCTTTTATAGGTCTGTGTGTAACTTTGAAATCATATTATGTGGTAAAAGTATCATAATTTTCAAATCTTATTTCATACATCGGAGTAAATCAGTTTTATCAAAAATTACAAATTTGTTGTTGATTTATGTTTAGGGGTTAATATTCAGTATATTTCTTTACTCAAACTAATTCGCACAGAGTGCGGCTGCAGAAGCGTTTCCATTACGAGCCCCCAGGGTAAGAATCGTATTTGTGTATTCACGATTACTACAACTTCACAGATGCTAATAATTTCAAGTCATAGAAGCTACCCACAACGGATCTGTAAACTACAACATTGTATTCTAACGGAAACAGAATACAGTAAATTATCCTTAGAAGTTCTGACTCGAAGTTTTTGACTTATGAGCATTATATTTTTTTTTATATTGAGCTATCCTTATTATAATAACAACTCTTGTAATTTAGCGATAACAGCTCCCTGCGATTTTGTAATACTTTTTTATATTGAGCTATCCTTATTATAATAACAACTCTTGTAATTTAGCGATAACAGCTCCCTGCGATTTTGTAATACTTTTTTATATTGAGCTATCCTTATTATAATAACAACTCTTGTAATTTAGCGATAACAGCTCCCTGCGATTTTGTAATACTTTTTTATATTGAGCTATCCTTATTATAATAACAACTCTTGTAATTTAGCGATAACAGCTCCCTGCGATTTTGTAATACTTTTTTATATTGAGCTATCCTTATTATAATAACAACTCTTGTAATTTAGCGATAACAGCTCCCTGCGATTTTGTAATACTTTTTTATATTGAGCTATCCTTATTATAATAACAACTCTTGTAATTTAGCGATAACAGCTCCCTGCGATTTTGTAATACTTTTTTATATTGAGCTATCCTTATTATAATAACAACTCTTGTAATTTAGCGATAACAGCTCCCTGCGATTTTGTAATACTTTTTTATATTGAGCTATCCTTATTATAATAACAACTCTTGTAATTTAGCGATAACAGCTCCCTGCGATTTTGTAATACTTTTTTATATTGAGCTATCCTTATTATAATAACAACTCTTGTAATTTAGCGATAACAGCTCCCTGCGATTTTGTAATACTTTTTTATATTGAGCTATCCTTATTATAATAACAACTCTTGTAATTTAGCGATAACAGCTCCCTGCGATTTTGTAATACCTTTTTATATTGAGCTATCCTTATTATAATAACAACTCTTGTAATTTAGCGATAACAGCTCCCTGCGATTTTGTAATACTTTTTTATATTGAGCTATCCTTATTATAATAACAACTCTTGTAATTTAGCGATAACAGCTCCCTGCGATTTTGTAATACTTTTTTATATTGAGCTATCCTTATTATAATAACAACTCTTGTAATTTAGCGATAACAGCTCCCTGCGATTTTGTAATACTAACCGGGTCGCTGGTGACCCATACGATCTGGATAATAAATCAAATAAAACTGGCTCAATACGAAATTGATTAAGGGAGTGTAACGGTATTGAAATGTCAAAAATTGATTTGTTTTTATCGTTGGCACGAATGCCTCATTGTTTCTGAAGATTTTGAAAAATTTTCACGTAAATATTCGCATAAGTGCGAAAGTTATAAGACTGCATATAACTTACCAAGTAAGTCGCAAGCTATAAGGACCATGATTTCAAACTTTAAGGACGTTAATCTCGAAATTACATTCTCAAGAAACAGTGTTGTAACTAGATTGTGAATTTTATGCATTTCTAATAAAAACGAGTAGGTATTACACAGACATTAACAAAAGTGTGGAGGGTATTGCTAAGTTATTTTCGGTTAATTAAAATTATTAAAAGAAAAAATTCATTTTTATTGAACTTCTTTCTGTTTCTGTTTCTCAAAGGTAATTTGGGAAATATTTGTTTTGAACAAAGATCCGCGAACTTATTACTCTCGTGACAATATTTATTTAACATTCTGATTTTATAAAAATTGTAAATGTTATTTTCTAACTGAATTGTTCTAATTACATGTTATTTCAAATAACCATGTTTATTTGAACACACAAATAATTTTTCCCCTACATTATTACGTTATTTGTAATTTATTTAAAATAATTTCTCATTCTATTTTTTATATTTTAAAACGCTTTATCAAATAAAACCTCAAAAATTCTCTATTTTCACCATGCCAACATCGCCAGCATCCGCATTTGCTAACAGTGGTAGATTTACCTGAATATGGACGTTCCTCTGGCGAACTTTTTGAGGGGAGAATTCGTTTGAAGACAAATACGGTAGAACTACAAATATCCCCATATTTCCAATGAATTAATTTATTCAGCTCCTACGTCAAAGTATTTATTACCTCGTTTGAGCCAAGTATTCGAAATAAAAACGTTTAGACTAAAATAATCGATGCGAATAAACTAGAAAATAAAACTACTCGTAAAATGTGAATATGACAAACTATTTTAAATAATCCATTATTTTGAATAGTTATTTCTTATTTCGAATAAAATCCGCCTAACTTTGCCCCGCAAAGTGAAAACGTCGATGTTAAATCGGTAAAAAATTGTTTATAAAGTATGAACGACCCGTTTCCGACGGAGGTACGAAAAAATATTGTTTTTCCCGTAACCTCCAAAATTTTTGTCCGGATTCATCCAATGAACTCCACTCTCCAGCGTTGGGTATGGAAATTGCTGACCCAAAACGTGTTGGCTTTCAGAAGATTCGTTCTTCTGAAACAATGCACAGAGACTACAGCCGCGTGTTCGGTAGTGTTATCTTTCGCTGGCCGCAATTTCAACAATTTTCAACATTCTGACAACTATGTTTCGTTTAAACCGCACGTAAATGTATATCTACAACTAACTGTAAAAGGGATCCGGATCAAAGTAATCCAACTCAGAAACCACTGGTTTTAGCCGTCCAATACTGCTGTATCCCCTTAAGAGACGACTGCCCCTTATAACGTAGCAAAAAGGTTAGTTCGACAGAGAGCTGTATGGCGGTGCAAGGAAATGTACTTCATATTTTCCCTTTCCATATTTTAAAATGTAATTAGGTAACTTAAAGTGAATTTAAATTTAGTTAGAAAAACGAAACTTCGGTAATTTGAAGCTACTCTTTTCTACTAATTTTTCGTATAATTTTTTTCGACGAGAAACGTAGATGTATTCTGCAGGAAATCATGAAAAAATTGTACGTCGCTGTCTAGCACGTGTTATTTTAATAACCGTGTTGTGAAATGTATAAAAGTGTTGAAAACTTTGGTGAAAATCAAGCCATGAACGAGGACGCAATTGATACGTTAAAATTAAAAATGGGAAAATTTTACTTTTACGAATATAAGAGATATATTAAATGCTAACGGTTTTATGCATTTGTAATGAAAATGAGCAGAAGAAATATAGGACAGAGGAAAGATTAAAGGAATATGAGAATTACGATACATTATTCTGAACTTATTTAGATTGTTCGAGGAAAAAAGAAACTTCTATCTGGCAGCTGCTTCTTGCAATTGATGCAGACAATCTTTTTATTTTGCATACAGATCCGGAATTTGGTAATTATAATCGGTTGATTGATCAGCGCGAGAAAGGTCGCTCGAGTGGCATCGTGATAAGAAAAAAAGGAAAAAAATAATGGAATAAAAATGTACGAATTATTGAGCCTTAAACGCGATTAATGTATATTGATTTATAACGATATATTATATTGATATATTATATTTATATATTATATTGATTTATATCACACATGATTAGATTTATTTAAACCTCGTACGATTTCTATTGCAATGCATGCTTGAACAGTGAAGTTTGAACAAAAGTTTCTCATAGAAATATTTTTATAATGGTCTTTTTGTAATATTTATGCTGGAAAAATTTTAAAGTACGAAGTACATTATCAGAAGCAATACACCGACGCTCTTAATATAAATTTAAGAAATTGTATTTTCATTTCAAAAAGTAGTCATATACGTTTAACATAAGGAAATACAAGTATATAAAAAATTCCCGTTGTCCAATCACTCTGAAGTTTTATTCATATAATTTTTTTCACCGAGTGGCACCGAATGAAAAAGAAGGGGTAAGACTAAAAAAGTCGCAAGTTGATAATTAAGGGGACCACCCTAATGTGCATACATGGTGCAACTGACAATGCATGAGGTAACAGATGACGGATCGTACAAAGTACAACGCTGGACGCGCAAGATACACGTTCCGGCTAAAATTATTTATAAACTACATTGACCGATAAGTTTAACGTATACATCTTCATTTATAATGAGGTTTCCAACGAGAGAAAAATTCAAATTGTTTTAAATGGCGAATCTTTTTTTGGTTATAATGTAAACAAAAAAAAATTTAGCATGATCTTTTATCTCCTTAAACAGCATACAAAATTATTAAGTTTTTATTGCAACCATTTTTGTATATCTAGTGTAGTTTTAAGGATAGATATGGAAATAACCATCTATATATAAATAAGGCCGAATAATAAATTAAATTAAAAAAAATAATAATAAATAATAATAAAATAATAATAAATTCGGCCGATAATAAAAATAGCTAAGACAATAAAAATGTTAAGGTCCCAACAAACTTGCACAGTTTCAAAAGAATCGGAATCTTCGGGCTGCCGAATTTCATTTGTAAGTAACCGTTTTATTATCCGAACATTTGTGTCACTCCGTTTAATTCGGATAATCGAGGTTCCACTGTAATATCAATCGCCACTTCACATTTACAAACGTTCCGTTCGCAGCAATTTGTAATCTAAGCTCAAACACATTTCGCGGACAAATGTAACATCGCAGTCGAAAATAACGTGATTCTCGTGGCTTATGGACACCCGGTGATGAAACTCGGGACACTTCAACACAAGATGAACAAATAAATTGCGGAGAGCTCGCGCTAGATGTAGTGAGCCTTTTCATGAAACTCAGCCCCGAAAAGAAAAAAGGAGAATCACTTGTGAGAAAGAAAAGATCAGAACGGAATATGAAAAAATTAGAGGAAAAAAGTGAACTAGAAGCAGAATTGTGCTAATTCAATTACGATGTAATCCAATTTCGCGATGTAATTGCATTGTATTTCAATTACATAGTAATTCGATTACGTGCTAATTCAATTACATAATACAAACCTTTCAGTTATATAATTCAATTGCTAATTATTTGAGTGACGAGTGTAATTCAAGTACATTGCAAATGGAATGCAACATTGCAATTGAAATACAATGTAATTGAAACACAATGTGTGTACAGTCCTCGCACGACAAGAAGACACCTTATTATCTTAATTAACTTTTCACTCTTATTTATATCTTATTTATTATTTATATCTATTATTTATTATTATCTATTATTATTTATTTATATCTATTCTCTTATTTAAATCTCATTAATAATGAGATTACCGATTAGAATCCGATTAGAATCTGACCAGAATCTGACATTTTGTATCCAAAATGTATTTCATAACTGTTTCTTTGTGAAGGTAAAACAGAATTTGACGTTACAAAAGACAGTATTATAACAATTTAAGGAAAATAAAACTGGTACAGTATGAACAGTATAATTTAGATTACTTTCTGATTCAATTTAGAAAAATACGTGCAATTATATTTTTTGAAAAAAGTTATATTCCTATATTTGCATGCACGCGAAAATATATAGGACATTCAAATAAAAAAGTTATTTGCAATTCAACTTAACACGATCTTATTTTATTTTCCTTTAAGAATAAATAAAAATTCTACACAAATTCTACCTAAATTCTACACAAATGCGTATAAATCAGCAGTCTAGACAAGAAGTATTGTTGCACCGTATCTCTCGATTCATATAATTCCAGCAAGCTGTATGAGAAATGGGTGCGGTGCATGTAGTCTAACGATTTGCTACATCAAAATAGCACTATACAACGTGATCTATATTTGTGACAACAGTAACAAAGTAGTGGAACTTTTTCAAGAATTTGATTGGAATTTGATTACTTTTGCATATAGATATACAATTTTATTGAACTTGTTCACGTTTTCGGTTGCAATTTCGCTTACCACGTGCTTCCCTTTGGAAAATAATATTGTGTTACCGTCAACTGTATGCCGCGTTACAACCGCCCCCAGGTTACGGGACATTTTCTCCGGCCTCCATGTTTTATTAATAACCTCTGTGTTACATGTCATGAAACGGATTCGCCGTGACACAATAATGTCGGACAGCTGCGTAAGATTTCAGTGGAGCAATTTTTATTCCGAACGCAATAGCTTTCGCGCGATTGTGGCCCAATGTCGCGAACTGTTTACTTTCGACCCGGTATTCCCAGTTCGTCCCGGCGCTGTCGCTGCAAATTAGATCATCTCGTTAGGGACGCGTGTTGTTGTACGCCAACCTTATTCCACATATCAAATGAGACGCAGACACCTGGTTCTCTGGTTTCTACCTCTAATTCAAGCCTCTCGAAATCTTCCAAATCCAATGATTCCACCGTTGCCTGACAAGGGACGTTTGTGAACTCGTGAAGTAAAAAAGTGATGAAACGTTGCACACAGGTAAACGGATTAACACGTCCCGTGCCGAGCTTTTTTTACTCGAATCTTCACACTTTGATATTTTACTAAAACTTGATGTATTACGTGCAATTATTAATTCTCGTACACATAGCAACGTAACAAAAACTTATCAACGGCCATTCTTGCGGTGGAAATTGATTCTTCGGTTCTAAATTTCTTGTAAACAATTTGTTCAGTTCGCTAAGTAAACATGCAAGCGTGTACCATCGATGGTACACGTGGCACGGAACGTGTTAATAGTAAGACAGAAGAGCTACACATACAAGGGTGACCCAGGTTTTGTTCGTGGACACATCGTAATAACGTGATGTCTAACGATTCGTTTGCAAGAATAAGGTAAAAATTTCAACGTTATTTGATAGTGACTAATTGAAAAGAAGTGCTGGAACAGACTTTACTTATGCCAAGCAATAAGATGGGGTTATTGACTTACGACAGACATATGATGCGGAATTGTTTTAATAACATCGACGCTAGCGATGTTGTCAAGTCGTTTGTACATAATGCTGCATTGTCAGATTTTTCGATCAGAAAATTTTAATTATGTTACAATCCACACCGTATTACAACCTACCCTAGCCCCCCTCCTCGATTCAGCTTTATCACGAGTGCATAGAATTCACAATCCAGTCGTAATGATTACTTTGAGCGAAATAAAAATTTTCGAAATCAACTTTAAGAAACAGAATTGAAATAAAATGGTGTTTCTTCTTTTAACACGTTCCGTGCCGAGCTTTTTTTACTCGAATCTTCACACTTTGATATTTTACTAAAACTTGATGTATTACGTGCAATTATTAATTCTCGTACACATGACAACGTAACAAAAACTTATCAACGCCCATTCTTGCGGTGGAAATTGATTCTTCGGTTCTAAATTTCTTGTAAACAATTTGTTCAGTTCACTAAGTAAACATGCAAGCGTGTACCATCGATGGTACACGTGGCACGGAACGTGTTAATGGGGTGAATATCACCCTTGATAAAATTTCAGAATTTTCTTTTCCGCGAAATATCCCAAGAAAAGCAAATAATGTTAGCGAAAAGTTGGAAGAAAAATTGTATCGTTTCATTGTATCCACGAAGCTGTGTACAAATTCTTTCTCTCAATTAAGTGTAACATTAATTAACGATGGAGTTAACTTTCTTTTCAACGTTTCAACGTTTGCTATTCTTTAGATGTTTCACGAAAAAGAAGATATTGAAATCTTTTCACGAGCTGTTCCCGCCCCTTTAAAGCGCGCATCATCGCCAACAAAGGCATAACTTACTCTAATTGCGTGCATAACTTTTTACGGGTTTTTCGGGTTCACGAATGTCCCTTGTTAGACATTCAGAAACTCGGTCTCATTCTCGACCTGTGTCCTTGTCGCGCACCACGCTTAACCCTAGAAAGATAACCATATGACAACGTACGTAAAAGATAACCATACGCTTCAGAGGCGCATGCTTTTCTAAGGCGTCAATTTTATACTAACAATGGATATTTATTTAAGTTGATCTAGTCATTTTAAAGGTTTGGCATTATTGTAAAAATAAAATGCATTTATATTATATTTTTTTATATTTTAAGTAATTTTAAACTTCAATCACTAGACCTCTATGAAAAATTAACAAAAATCAACAGTCTTCGCAGGCGCCTTTGCGACGTAGGTTATCTTTCTCGGGTTAAACCTTATCCTACCTATCCCATTCGTAAACTCTGACCTCGCTATTTTAGCCCTCGGATTCCTGGACCCCACTATTCAGAATATATGTATATATATGTAGCAATGAACTTGAAATACTTATTTAATAGTGAACATATGTATTTTCACCTGTGCGATTAGTTGTTGCATCCGAATAATTAATAATATCCACGAAAATTTAATTTTTCCCTAGAACGTAATTTTTAAGAAATCTTCGGTTGGATTATCATTGAAGACACTTTAAATGGTAGAACAAGCCTTGCCCGATTAACAAGTTCACGCAGTTTCTGGATCTTGTGGAAGCTAACGTTGTTTAAAATTAAACAATATTTATATCCCGCTCTCAAGAGACCCACAAAATGAATTTGATTTGCAAAAGAATGCATTCGATTTGAAGTCACGTGAATTGGATCTATAAAAGGGTGAATAAATAAAGGATGATATAAAAAGAGAAAAATCAGAACTGCTTCACTCTTGCGAATTAACAATTTTTATTATCGAATACTTATTATTGAATGCTCGTAACTTTCCCTCCATTAAGGTTCATTTACACTGCAAATTCGTTTTATCACGACTCGCATCGACTCTAATCTAAACAAATCTTGGAACTGTTGGTACTGCCCGAACTTCCCCTAAAAGCAGGGTTCGAGAAAGTTTCGGAACTTCTTTATAAGCTACATTGGAATTTATTACATGTGGTGGTACTTCTTTTAAAAAGTTCCCGTATTATAAGTTGCAATGAGAACAGATATAAAGGAATTCTTGAGATTGGAAGTTCTGGCTCGACCGGAATTAACAAAATTTGAAAATAGAAAATTTTTATAACAACAAAAACAGATATTTCGTTAATTAATATAAAGAAATGTATCAAATATTATAACAAGTATCGGATATGATTTAACGAATAATATTATAACAATATTAACCATTTGCGTTATTTATTCGTAAAGCAGTAAGCAATGTTTCAAATGAAATATAAAATGCTACGTACATTATTCGCAGTAATTACTCTATTTGTATAGAGTTTGGCGTGATGGCTTGTATTTGTGTAGAGTTTGCATTGCACTGGTACAGATTTTGTGAAACAAAAATATTTAACTTAGAAAGTACCAGAACTATTAACAGTCTTGTTATGTCCCTTGATAGGGGACGTCCAAAAACAATGAATGCGATCAAATGACTATCTTGATTATAAACCAAAAATGATTCTTTCGGTAAGTCAATTATTTGGAGCAGATGAGATATAAATTTATATATTTTCACAAAGCCGCGCTAATTATTCACGGCGTCCTTGTTACGCGATTTAACTTTGTATGTGCCTTTTCAAACAGAAAACTACACGATAATGGAAATAATTAAAGCCCCAAACAATTTGGATAATATGGTGCTTGAGAAATGAAGTTGATCTCAAATTCATCTTATTCAATATTTCCAACTTTGTATGTGCCTTTTCAAAAACAGAAAACTACACGATAATGGAAATAATTAAAGCCCCAAATAATTTGGATAATATGGTGCTTGAGAAATGAAGTTGATCTCAAATTCATCTTATTCAATATTTCCAACTTTGTATGTGCCTTTTCAAAAACAGAAAACTACACGATAATGGAAATAATTAAAGCCCCAAACAATTTGGATAATATGGTGCTTGAGAAATGAAGTTGATCTCAAATTCATCTTATTCAATATTTCCAATATTGAATATATTTTATTATAATATATATTTTATTTCTAAATAATAATGTGCAATAGAATATACAACCCGCACCCGCTATATTTCTGGAGCTGTGCTATCCAGAAATCCGGTTAAATGTGAAGTCTCCAAACTGTCTTCATAGATACGAACACTTCGATCATTTGTTCCTATATTTCGTTATTTGATTATCAATGTTATTATACGTGTTTCTACAGGGTGTCCCAAAAGCTACTCAAAATCGAGAAATGAAGGATTCCTGAATACCGATATGACGTCATATCGCTATATTTACCTATATTAACCGGTCATTTTTACGGTCATCTTATTTAATCACAATTCTCCCGAGGTCATTTGAAGTAACTTTTTCCTTAGCGCAAATGCAATCCGCGGCTCTGTTTACGAGTTATCAATGAAAAACGGTGACCAATGAGAGGCCAGTTCCGCTCATTGGTTCGGCTGCCTCGCGCCAGCTGATCTCGCCTCTCATTGGCCACCGTTTTTCGTTGATAACTCGCAAACAAAGCCGCGGATTGCATTTGCGTTAAGGAAAAAGTTCCTTCAAATGACCTCGGGATTGTAATTAAATAAGAAGACCGTAAAAATGACCGATTAATATAGGTAAATATAGCGATGTGACCTCATATCGGTATTCATATTAGTTTCTACGAAGATTACGAAGGCGCGACCGAAAGATATCGGTACAGGACCCTGCCTGAACCTGTAATCGAAGAGTGTTGTGATACCTGATAATCGGATCGTTGTTCCCTGACTTCTTCGAAACACTGTTTAACGCATTCGAAACTGGGCTTCGAGGTTGTGGCGTAGACGAGCAGGAACGCGTGTGCGGTGGCTATGCTGAGCCTCCTCATGGCCGGAAACTGGAGGTCGCCTAAAAATGCGGGGGACAATGATTGATTCGGTTAAAACGGGGCCAGCGACCTCGGTCTGCTTAGCTTACCCGCCGTGTCCAAGAGATCCACCTTCAACGTGAGCGTGCCCAGCGCGCATTCCCTCGAGTAGAGGTCCTCGACAGTGGGTCTGTACCTTTCGCAGAATCCTTGGCCGAGCAGGCGACGTATGATCGAGCTTTTGCCGACCCCGGCACCACCCAGCACCACCAACCTGATCCTCTCGAGATCGGCCATCGTCGCTGGCTACAGTTCGCTCGTTCGGCCCGCTGGTTCTTTCGTTACTCTGTTCCCTCGGCTACGATTCGAAGCGCAGACACGCGAACGCGAACAGGACCGCGATCGCGAACCGATCGATTCAAGAAGGCATTAGCGGCCGCGCACCTGAATCCCGTCGAAACCTGCTACCGTCGGAATCGACAGCCCGCTCGATCCGCTGCCGGCCGGGATAGTCGAATTAGATAACCAATCTCGTCTACAAATCTAATATCGTCCACCTCTATTTTCCCTTCTTTTTTTTTACGGCCAAGATTCTGCCTCGCTTCTCCACCTCGGTTGATTGGACTCGATTCCTCGACGTTAACTCGATTTTTCCTTAGACCCCCGCGGTAGGTACTTTCGACGCAGCTTCGATCGCTATCGAAGGTCCGCCCCGTTTTTTACACTCCGGTCTGCCGTGTCCGTCGTTCCTCCTGCAACAATCCAAGGAAATTCCGCATCGATCAGACGTTCGAGAATGATCTCTCTCTTTCTCGGGGTATACACGGGTGTAATATCGATCCCTCTTTCCCCGTCACTTACGAACTCGGTTCGCTCGGTTCCGGTAACCCGACGCGTATCGGGTAACAACCGATTTAATTCGGGCCGGGCGCGATTTCGACGAGCCGCGCGTACGGTGAATAGCTTTTCAAAAAAAGTTGGCCGAAATACGATTTTCGGAGTGCAACAAAGAGCTGCTGTAGTACATACTGTAGTCCCATAATTATGTTAACATCCGGAAAGGGTGTTAATATTAAAAAAATGGTGATTCTTGAGGTCATTCGAAGTAACTTTTTTCTTAGGGAGAATGCAATTCGCGGCTTTGTTTACGAGTTATTAGCGAAAAATAGTGTGCGATGAGAGGCGAGCTTGGCTGGCGCAAAGAACTGGGTTTCGACCGTTCATTGGCTTGGCCGTCTTGCGCCAGTTGAGCTCGCCTCTCATTGGTCATTGTTTTTTGCTAATGATTCGTAAACAATACCGTGGATTGCATTTGCGCTAAAGAAAAAGTTACTTTAAATGATCTCAGGAATCACCCCTTTCCGGCTGTTAACATAATTACGGGACACCTTGTATGTGAATGGGGTAACTTGAAAAACGGCATAATTTTTTAAAAACTAGACTAAAGGACCTGAATTTTTTTAGATGATATAGGGACATATTTAATATATAATATATAATATATAATATATAATATATAATATATAATATATAATATATAATATATAATATATAATATATAATATATAATATATAATATATAATATATAATATATAATATATAATATATAATATATAATATATAATATATAATATATAATATACAATATACAATATACAATATACAATATACAATATATAATATATAATATATATTATATAATATATAATATACAATATACAATATACAATATACAATATACAATATACAATATACAATATACAATATACAATATACAATATATAATATATAATATATAATATATATATTTAATATCTTCTTTAAATTTTGCTGTTACATGTAATGACTTTTCCAACTTGTTTATTCGAAAATTTAAAGAATGCATTCTGTAGATCTTGGCAAGTTACGTGCATACTGAACATTTCATCGAAATCGGTTGACCTTGACAGCAGTTGTGAGCAATTAGTTTTTCATGAATTTTCATCAACAGCAGAGGTAATTTTTACATCTTTCAGTGGTTGTAGCTTGACTATACAGCTTCAATTAAGCTCAAGACGTCTTTTCCGAAGTGGTAATTTGAGTTACGAAGTAGGGAAAAGTGAAGCGGTGCTTCATTCGAGTACCGAGATCGATCGGGGCATTATTGTGATAAGAAATCAAAGAAGTTAAAAACAATGTTTATGTCAGTGGTGTCTGACGTTCCATTTTAAAGTTCGCATTTTTGATGACATACTCAAATTCCGCAACTTCGAAAACATAAGGATATCGATTATCATAAAAATCGTATAAAAAGTTACGAATTGTGGCCAACTGTTTGTGAGAAAAGGTGATACTGTAAATTCTCCCGAATACATAGTCCCTGTCAGAGGCTTGCTTGCATTGCCTCTGTGCTATTCCTACGCCTATATGCGTTATTCCTACGTCTATGCTAAGGTTCGACGGAGTCGGCCAAGAGTCTGATGCGGCGCGCGACGCGGCTCCTTTGACTAGAATCCTCGGAATGACAATTCATAACACAATAACATAAATTTTATAATTTTAATATTTTGAAACTAAAATTTTTTAACATATTGCTGGCAGTTTTCCGATTAAAATGAGACCAAACGTGACATAGTTCGGACAGATATTTCTCTGATTACATACCACTATACTTGTAAAAGTCAACTGTTGGGATTATGGAATGAAAATGAATATGATTCTAATTCTTTCCTTAAGTAGCTGGCCGACATTGCAACGGTGGCGTCAAGCAACAGGGAAAGAAACGATTGAACCCGATACTACCGGTAGGCAGCGAGGCACAAAGCGCGCGTCGAGAACTAGTAACGCAAGGCCTTTCCGTTTCGTTTCGGTCCATTGTAGTCGCGTCTGACGGCGCGTCGGAGCGACTGGTTTTAATCGGCGCGCAACGCGTATCGGCGGGCCGAGCGCACACGCGACTGTTTGTAGACAATCCAGTTGGCATACACTACTGCACAGGGCACACGTTACTAGTTTTCGCTGGCGACATATCTAGCCCTGCTCCGCAGCACGAAACAGTAAATTCTCCCTAATAATCCCGCAGCTTGGAATCAAAGATGGACTTAGGCAACTGGTCACGATTTTTCGGGACTTTATAGTTGTTAACATCTTGTGTGTGTGTGTGTGTGAGAGAGAGAGGGAGAGAGAGAGAGAGAGAGAGAGAGAGAGAGAGAGAGAGAGAGGGAAGGAAGAGAGAGAGAAGGGAAAAAGAGAGAAGTGAGAGAGAGAGAGAAAGAGAGAGAGAGAGGGAGAAAGAGAAAGAGAGAGAGAGAGGTAGAAAGCGAAAGAGAGAGCGGGAGAGAGAGAGGATGAGAGAGAGGAGAGAGTGAAAGAGAGAGCGGGAGAGAGACAGAGAGAGAGAGGGTGAGAGAGAGGAGAGAGCGAAATAAAGAGTGGGAGAGAGAGAAAGAGAGCCCAGAGAGACAGAGAGAGCGAAAGAGAGAGCGAGAGAGAGAGAAAGAGAGCCCAGAGAGACAGAGCGAGCGGAAGAGATCTCTAAAAAAGATACTAAAATTCAAATATCTTCTAAACCACTAATTTTTCGCAATAAATGCCTTACTATTTTTATGAAAAGAATGGCGAGCTGAATAGACCGATATTATAAAAATTATATGATCCTATTTAAAAAAATAAAGTTGACCTTCATATGTCCTCGACACGTTCACCTAGAAAAATCTTATTAATGTCAGATTACGTGTCCTCTAAAACCATTTAAATTTCGTTTGGAACATTTTTTAGTATCATCGACGGTTTCGAAGATATTTGACTAGATCCATTTAAATGGGCCACTCTGTATACATATTGTATAAATGTGTTGATTAAAACAACAATCGAGAGCCCAGTTAATTGAAGTACATTTAATGAATAAAGTATTTTCTTTACACGACAAAGTATTCTTAGTAAGTAACCTGTGGAATTCTGTGTTTTTCTCACCATAAGCGTAAAAGGTCACACAAGGTACGTGGAACAGCTGCATTTGCTAACTAAACGTACGAAATACATATGTACAATTACGATAGTGTAACCTAAAGATAACCTCGGAAAGAGAAAGAAAGAAATTAGTAGGAGAAAAGAAAATGCAATGCAAATAAAATTAATAGAAAAAGGTACAAAGCAGGAAAAAAGGAGAAGAAATAACGAAAGACAAATTAAGAAGAAAGAAATTGGAAGAGAAGGAAAATACGAAGAATGAGAGAGAAAAAAGTAATGAAAATGTAAAGAGACAACGCAGAAAGAATGTTTTGAAAATAAGAAAAATAAACCCACGTTTACGTCATCTCTATATGTTATAACACCAAGAATTTCAGATACCACGAAGTAAGATATAGAAAAGCGAAATTTGTTAAAAATTATATACTGCATTTGAATCATTTATATCCTTCCTTATCACAAATCTGTGATATTAAATTTTTGCGGTCGCCAAAAATCGTGGCAAGATCTGATGTAGAGAATTGAGGTACAAGCGACCGCATACGGTGATAAATGTGTATTTTATCATCTTCGTTCTGTAATAATTCTTGAATTTCGTTCGCTCAATGCAGCTTAAATATCAAAAAACCGAAGGTTTTAAATAATCTATTAAAAAACTTGCACGGTGTTTCTCACGTGCTACGACGAGATTCGAAGAATATTTTCCGTCGAAATTCACATAAATCTGTAACGTCACCAGAACCGGTACATCCACCCTACTTTTCCTGCATTTATTTTAAAAGCCGTACCACCGAGCACGTTGAATTGCTTTTACCCCGAGACAATTAAATCTCATTCAAGTTAATTATTGGAAATCCATTAAATCCCCCATCGCTCATTTATTTGCAAACAAGAAAATCATGTTCCTATTTTCGGACGTCGGTTTCGCCGGTTCCTCCCCCCCACCGCGGCGACGCTTCTACCTCGCCGACGAAAAAACGTTTGCTGTCCGAATGAGATTTCGACGGAATTATTTGGCGCATTAGCTTAACCGGTTCGACTGGCTATCGCTGCTAAATGTTTTGGTGGTTGGTGGTTCGCGGTCCGCGGTTTGGTAGCCGCGAGGTACGCAGCGTATCGAACCTCGAACCGATATTGTACCCTGCGTTTATCGGCCAAGTGCCGGAGCCGCGGTGTACATACTAACTGAGAAACGATTTCCCATTTCGGGGCAATACGCATATTTCGGGCGGCATTACCGTGGGCTGTGATTAGACAACCAACGAACATTCAACGGGACCAACGTTCGCGCCAAGAAACCCAGATGAAACTTGCCAATACTACGGTCTCGCTTGGGGATTTTCGTTCCTCGGGGAAATTCAGTATGCTTTTGTAAGTACCGTGCGCTACTATACCGATTGCAATTCGTGGACAGAAAGTATTCGATTATCGTTATAATTACGAGACCGCGGATCTTTATGTAAATTCGCGTTTGCATACGTTATTTTACAAGAACTAAAAGATTACTCGTTATAAAAGAGTAGATACAAATGTAATTAGACTCTGCGTATATATATATATATATATATATATATAGATACAAATGTAATATAAGATTACATATATAATTATATATATTATATATATTATAAATATATTATATATAATTATATATATTATAAACAAATATTTATATATATATATATATATAAATATTTGTTTATAATATATATAATTACTTTTGTATCTACTCTTATATTACATTTGTATCTATTAAATATATATAGTAATATCTAGATATTACTATGTAAATAGTAATATCAATGTATATTACATTTGTATATATTATAAACTAATATTTATATATATATATATATATATATATATATATATATATATATATATCTATATAAATATTTGTTTATAATATATATAATTACTTTTGTATCTACTCTTATATTACATTTGTATCTATATATATATGTATATATATACGCAGAGTCTAATTACATTTGTATCTACTCTTTTATAACGAGTAATCTTTTAGTTCTTGTAAAATAACGTATGCAAACGCGAATTTATATATATATGTTATCTTCATGTAAATTTCTCGTTTTCATACGCCGTTCTCATTGACTCGTTGCGAAAAGAAATTAAAAATGCTCTCAGACCATGTTAATTCGCACGTTCCCATGCACTTGAAAAGAACTGCGCATGCCACAGATGCATAAAGACCCGCTGTTTAATTCGTGTGTTCGGTGTGAAAATGCTTTCCGTTGTCGATAAATGCAGATGCAATGCAATGACGTTCAGGTATCAGGAAGATATTAGTCGAAACAGGAGTATGTTTGTATGGAGTAACGTAATTGAACATTGATTTGGAGAAAGAATTCGATCGTCTTCAAATAATGTTACCCGAATTTTGTATGATTTTCTCTTAATTGACAGACGGTGCGTTATTATACATTCGATAAAAAGTTAAGAGCACGCGTTAAAAATAACACGTGCTCTTAGATAAATAGAATTAGATATTAGTAAATAGAATAGAATAGATATTAGTAAAAACTAATATCTATTGCAATTGTCGTTAGCTCCTCCGTAACTCGTGGTACAACCGCGTAGGGGCTGATTATACGTCAAAAAATAAATCGAAGAAAAGAATAACATTTTTTCAATTAACGCTCCGTTTTCGAGAAAAAGTAGGTTGAGAAAATAATATCGATTAGAATATCAATTCTACTTCTCGTTATACTATTCTACAAGCCACGCGAACTTGACGCATCTTTCAACTCAGTTTTCTCGAAAACGAAGCCTTGAATGAGGAAACTGTTATTTTTTTCGACTTTTTTTTACGTAGAATCAGCCTCTACTCAGATGTACCACCAGTTACAAGACATCTCGTATATGCCACGCTACTATTTGTTTTGAATTGAAGCTCAAATTATTTCGTCAACAGTCATTTCGATGAAACATTTCTTGTCAGGTGTAGTATTGTTGCCTTGTGCGGAATCACGTAAAAGGTACACGAGAAATGAAGTATAAAAAAGAGATTTTGCAATATTCGCAGAAAGAATTAATCGTTAGTCTTTTAAGGAAGCTACTCTTCGCTTATGTGTATACTAATCTACGGTGCGAATAATTTCGAATGTTTAGTTATACCGGTCGAAAGTCATTGTTTTTATGTTCTTGAACAATTTTTGCCACACAGAATTCTCGGAAATTGTCTAAACTATCTGAGAACGCGATCGCTGCTTGCACGTTGTCGATAATCACCTAAAGAATTCAGAAGTGCGCGGTTAAAAAAAAATCAAGCGATCGTCCATCAAACTTATCTCCGCGAATCAAACGTCGGATAGCGCGTACAACGTCGGATTCAACGATATCTGTCAATTGAATAAAATATCAGAGCTAAGCTTGAATGTTTCATCTCGGGCACTTAGAAGAATACGAAATGAAAGTTGAGCGATTAGGAAAAGAAGGGCTGATAAAATTAATTGTCCCTATAGTTGAGGAGACACGTGCATTATTTAGACAAGTGCGTTATTCACAAGTAGAGAAATCAACTGGAGAGGAGGGGTGATATTCAATTTGACGATAATGAGAGATAAATTGTTCATCCTGTTTCTGCTCCTGAATTAAAAACATTTCTTAAGATAGTATTTTTATTACAACCTGCTTACAAGGCCGAACTTTGTTAGGATCTGTAAGTTGTAAGGGGAGGTTACGAAAGCAATTACTATAATATATCCCGTTTTCATTATTCTCATATTACAGTGGAACCTCTGTTATACGAGCTCCCGTTATATGAACGTTGTCTTATATGAACGCTCTCTTGTTTCAACGTCCTGCGTGCAGGGTTATCAAAAATAGACCATAGGAATCTTTTTTTATATAAAAAAGGAAATTATTTTGAATTTTATTGTATCTTTATTTAATTATAATTAATAATTAATAATTAATTATCATTTAATTATCTGTGAAAGATGATACCACCACGACCCCACGTTTACAGATATCAATTCGAATATCAAAATTTTCGATGGCCTTGTAGCATATCTGCTCGTTTAATTCATCAATTTCATTTCTAATGTTGTTTTTTAGGTCTTGAATTGTTGCTGGTTTGTTGGCATAAACTTTGCTTTTGAAATATCGCCAAAGAAAAAAGTCCAATGAGATTAAATCACGCGAACCAGCTGGCCAATTCACGTCCCCATTTTTTTAAATTAATCGACCATAGAATTTCGATCGCAATAAAATGATGTCTTCTTTGAAATAAACATTGATTATGTCGATTCCATTTAATTTCAGCCATAAATAATCAATAATTGTGCACGATGCATTTTAATTGCATCTTCATTCACGTTTTCGAAAAAGAATGGACCGATTAGGTCTTTCGACCAAAATCCATACCAAACAGTAACTTTTTTTGGATGAAGTGACTTTTTCTTGAACGGCTCTTGGATTTTTATCTTCCCATATGCGACAATTGTGTCTATTGTCGTGTCCATCCAATGTGAAATGAGCTTCATCGCTGAAAATCATGTTGTGCGAAAACAATGCATTAATTGAACGATGTTCTAGCAACCAATCAGCGAAATTTCTGCATTGCAAATTGTCCCTTTCTTTCAATGCTTGTGTGAATTGAATTTTGTAAGCACGCAAATGCAAAACTTCATGCAAAATTCGCTACAAACTGCCGCAAGAAATGTTCAATTCTTGAGAACGACGTGGAATTGATGTTGAATCGATGTTTATGTTAGGTGATTTTCATTAACGAGATTTTTCATACGTTCTCGGAGACTTTTTCTAATCTTCCCTTTGTCTAACTTTTTTCTAACGTTAGTCGTACAATTTGGTTAATGGGAAATAAATAATAATATAAATATAAATATAATAAATAATAATAATATGGGAAAAGGAGATACGATTATTCGTATATATCTAGAAATGAAAAATAATTACTATATAATTACTGTATAATATAATATAATTACTGTACAATTACTGTATAATCTCCTCTTCTCAAATTGTCCACTTTTGTGTACAATCTGAGCGTCAATTAGGGAGAATTTACTGTATTATGTTATTACTGTATTATGTTACTGTCATGAGATATATATATATATTTCCGTGAAAATATTCCGCATGAAGGGATTTCCAGATTTCCAGATTTATGCAAAAACAGTTCCTGGATTTTGCACCTCAATAATGTTCCATGGATTTTGGCATGCCAATTTTTAGACGAAAACTCGATAAACTTTACCCATCAAGCACTGTATTCGCCGCAGTGCTGTCACGGATTCTGCTCCGAATCTGCTCCGTGTGGTGGAGCAGTGACCGGGGTGTGCTAGCGAGTGATGGGATTGGATGATGTCAATGAATTGCCATTCGAACCCATTGGCATCATCCAATCCCCTTTGTGAAGTCTCTCCTCCATCACTCGGTGCAGATTCCGAGCAGAATCCCTGACACCACTGTTCACCGGATATGGCACCGTGTGACTTTTTTTCCAGGGGTTGGAACGGTTCCGAAAATAACTGTTTCAAACGGTTATACAAGATATCCCAGCATCGATGGCACAATCGAGAAGGGCGTGATCCTACATGAAGAAAATAAATCGAAAATAAGGAATAAAATATGTTTTCGGTTAAGGCGCCGTGATATCGCGAAAATCGACTTTCAATAGTCAGCATTTCCAACGATTTTTGCATCAATGAAGTAAGTTTGTAACTAAATTGCATGTCTCCATTTAAAACCATAGACGGCATTCTAAATCCATAGACGGAAATGAGTGACGCAGTACATCACGATACTACTTGTATTATATTATTATATATTAATATATTATATTATATATTCTAATTTATATAGATATTATTTATATTATATGTAATTTATTTATATTATATTAATTAATGTATTATTTATATTATATATTATATATATTATATGTATAATATATTAGTACTATTTATAAACAGTTCCTACTGAATCAAAATTACAGTGGTATAAATTCTTTTAGAACTAAACTTGAATTTTTTTTAAATGACAGGGGAACCAGTCTACTAGACCATAATTAGAATGCTTTTTTTAAATTTTGCTACTGCTTAAAACGACAGAAAGAATAAAAAATCTCATGTTCGAATATTCGAAGTCGATTCTCTCGACAACGAAGCCTCGTACGAAAAAATTGTATTCCTTATTTTCGATTTGTTTGTTTTTTTTAATCGCGTATCGTCGAACGTTGCATACAACTGCATAGTAACGTATCAGTTCTGGCGATACGGCTCACCGAGTGACTAGTTCGCATTGACAACTTTCTTCTCTCAGGGGCGAAAAGCGAACGTTAGTTCGTTAAGTTAACGAATTAGGTGGGCGTTATCCAGCGGCACGGCCGCGCACGAAACTAATTAGCACCTCGGTAGTCGATGCTACGAATCGTGCACGCTAGAATAGATCGGCGTCGTTTGTGCTGTACCGGTCGATGACCATCGTCGTTGCCTGCAGAAATTGCACGCGACAACGAGGCGATGTCGCGCCGCTATACGACATGCGTACATATGTATATACCGGTGGTGCTGCAGTTCTACACGGCACGATCCACGTGTAACTCAATTCGACCCGGTTGCGGAATCATGCCGTATAATTGTGGCCCAATTAAAGGTTTTTCGATGAAAATCACCGATCCTCGTACCACCTGCTGCGCGATACTTTTAATTACCACTTATCGGCCAGAGAATTTGCAGACGTGGACGCGGACTGTCGAGCCCGTTTTTGCATATCGCGGCGTAACGATCGTGTTCGCCCCAATCTTGATTTACTGACACCGGAAAACAAGGAAATTATGTTGCACCGTTACTCTGTGAACCTTGCTTTGCGTTTCATTACAGTTTCATGTTTCGAAAGTAGGGGCGAGCAGGGTATAGCGGGACGGGTTGGTAAAACGAAACCGTCAATGTGTTTCTTAGATAGCAGCTGCGAATGAGTTGGTATCGTGTGTCACATCGGGCCAAACGGTTCTTATCATTTTTCGTGATCGGCCGAAAACTCCGTGTTATTATTTCACGCTGACGTGTAAACATTAAATGTATACTAAATTTATTATATATAAATAATAATAATTTAATATATATAAATATAATAAATTATTATCATTTATATATTATTAATTATATATATATATTAATTTATTATTATTATATATATTAATTTTATATATATAAATAATAATAAATTAATATATATAATTAATAATATATAAATGATAATAATTTATTATATATAAATAATAATAATATATTATATATAATATTTCTCACTTTCTTATAGTTAAAGGATTACTTAAGGTTGCTGTTGAAATTTCACACTGTTTTTGTCTTTTGAATTTTTGTTACCACGCTACAAATTTAAGTATTTTATTTTAACCCATTACTCTCTGTGTGTAATACATCCGTGATTTCACGTAAGACCGCTGCATGCTGATGTTTTCACTTTCGAAATATTGTCTCTTAATGTTCTAATCGTTAATTCATCGTATTAGTAGTGTCTTCTTGTTTTTTATTTTTTTATTTTTAGTATTACGTATTGTATTTCTTAATACCGTCAAAAATTTTTAACTAGAGTTAACAATTACGTTCATTATTCGATTTATTTTAACTAGACCTTCAACTAAATTGATATTTGCAAATCTCAATTTGAGCAGATGTTGCTGTTTTTTCATATTTATAGATTTCGTTTACGAGATATGCGTCTCTTGGATATGTATGTATCATCCTTCATTAACTAGCCACTACATGATGACTAAGAAACTGATGCTAATTGAAACGTATAAGTATAGTGGATATTCAGTTGAAATTTTAAAACGATGGAGCTGTGAAACGTTTGATTTCAACAATAAATCTTGTAAGTATCGTGTAATAAACAGTGAAGCGTTAAGAAAATAATGAACAAAAAAAAACATCGAGTACGCTACGCGATCAAACCTTGCATTAAACTTAACGAGAATGCAACGCAAACTTATGAATAATTAAAATCTGCTTATGCAGAGAGCTTTTTTTTATCGAGAACACAGGTTCTTAACGATTCTACGAAAATTAGATCTATCTATTCCAAAACGAAGCTACTACAGTAATTGTCCTCGGAGATACTAAATTTCGGGTTGCTGTGAATTTTCCTGTGTTGGTCCTATGCCTATATAATTTATTGCTATGTCGATACTAAGGCTCGACGGAGTTGGTCAAGCGTGGGATGCGGCACGCGACGCGAATTCCCGAAAGACAATATAAAATGGTCTGTTTGGGTGTGAATCGGGTAAGAAAGACCGCGAAGCACAAGGTACGTGGTAGGTACTAGGAACGCGACCATCGAGTTATGGCCTCCGAATTGTCTTCGAATCGTGTCACGTGGCCTCCGAATTGCCTTCGAATCGTGGCAAAAAGTGAGAAATAAAGTGAAGTCATCGTTTTTATTCTATGTGTAGAATATATAGCTGTTCTCGCTGCCTTTTGTTTTGTCGACTGCCCCGAGTTTCTATAAAAACGAGCCGCGAGGCCAGAAGAATCGCGGCTTAGTATTCTCAGATTTTCCGGTGTCAATTTCGACCTCCGAACGTTTCTGGGAGAAATTAGTGTAATTTTTATTCTTCTGCGTGAATGATGGAGAGTGAAGGAAAGGAAAGGTAAATTGCCATTGTCCTTGCCTTACCAAATGTAATCATGATTACGGATTTATTCTGTTAACAATTAATTGATTAATGATTATGATTACCGTGATTACCTTTCTTAATCAATTACAAAAGTAATCACGAAATCGTCGATATTAACCCCTCTCGCATCACGATTTTTTGTGCAATTGCGTTGATTAGCATTTCTTCGTTCTTAATCATTTTCCTGACACAACGAGATCATTGTTAACTTATAATTTATACGTTTCCATGTATTTGAAAAATCTTCACACTCCTTCTGTGCCAACATTTACTTGAATGCTTACGTATATTCATGACGAGAGAGAATCGAATTTTATTCCGACCTAAAAGATCGAAGTTATGGGTTTATTTTTATTAAAACGATATAATTAAACGATCGAATGATGTGGAAAAAATCAAAGTCCACGTATTGCACGATCAAATGATGAATGAGAAATGGGAGGTGATCAAAATGATTTATGCCCGTGTGCCAAAATATTGTGTGTAAAATTAGTACAGAGATTTTTGTTTATATCTTGATAATATATTTAAGAAATCGGTTAAATATTATTATCAGCACAGAAATAGATACTAGAAATTCTTCATCACGAGTCGGAGTTATCGAAGTACGGCAAGGGGGTTATGTTAGTTTTAAGTTATTATTAATTAATTATTAAGTTATTATAATGCTCCCGCCACTTACAATGAATTCACTATGAAATTAAATTTTTTAACTGCTTCATGATACACGAATTATGCGGAAAAGCGGTTTGTTTTCCCATGCCAACGCTACGAGGAGCTATTCACTGAAAATCGATTAATGCTACATTCATTCAATTAAATTACATCTGCTCGTTGGTCGTTACATATTCCAACTGTGATGTTCTGTTGGAATAGTCGAACCAGCTGTGGCCTTTTCCTCCGATAAAAGCAGATTTTTCTTTAAATTGCAGCGAAATTAGTTTCCCTTGGTCCTCTCCGTGATGTCAATTTAATATAATTTTTCTAACGTAGCTTGCTGGTTATTTTGCGACCCCCGGGGCAAAAGTAATCATTTCGTACGTCATCCACGTGCAGGCACATTCGCCATAATATTTCTCCATAGATTTTTAATTACCGATCGACCATTGGAGAATTTCTCTGCAATTATTCGATCAAGTGCTCGCGGACCTTATAAAGTGCGTGTGTGCTTTTTTAGAGTGATAGAACTTTCGATAGAGTTATCTGTCATTTGACAGTTGGTAGATAACAATTTGTTTTGACATTTCAGTTCAGTAAGCAAATCACCGTGAAAAGACTGAATGCGCAACAACGTTTACAAATTGTAGAAATTTATTTCCAAAATCAGTGGTCTGTTCGCCAAGCTTATAGAGCAGTTCCTGAATTTTATGGTACACATAATTGTCCATGAGAGAGCAACTTGTTCGTCGAACTACTAATAAATTTCGAACAACATTTCGTTTACTCGATGGAACACCAAGAATAAGACAAACGTAATGTAAGTGATAGTGCTACCCAAACAATCGATTTATTGAACGAAAAATTTCGTGACATAATTATTTCAAGAAATGGTCCAGTGATTTGGTCTCCAAGATCATGTGATCTTACGCGTCTAGATTATTTTGTTTAGGTATATGTAAAGTTCCAGGTTTATGCTGATAAACCAACAACCGACGCTTTGGAAGCAAACATAACTCTTGTGTTATTAACGAAATACATCCCCAATTATGTGTCATACAATTTTTCAAATAAAAAGAAGTTTGGTTTCAAGCTGAAATTTGTATGTGTTTCATTTCATTTCAAAGTGTCATATTTTTGAAACTATATCCTTTAAGAATACGCAAAAAATTGACTTTTTCAAAAGTTCACACTGGAACACAAATTGCTGGGAAGGTTCCTTGGAATAAAATCTTTTTATTGCATATTATTTCGAGAATTATTTGTTTTGTTATATTTGAAATAAAAGACTAACTAAATAATATTCATTATTTGATACCGTTTTCGTTTCAAACGAATCAATGTTATTTTTATTCTCAAATAGCATAATGAAAAGTAATAGTTCCAAATAAATTAGGTATTTCAAATAGCGACTTCTTATTTTCATTTCAAATGAAATTTGGCCAGATCTGTTCGTAAAGATCTAAACAATTGACGATCGCAGAACCGTTGATTCTCAAGTCTTGAGTAGGACCTACAGAGGTCTGAGTTTTTCTAGGGAACTCAAAGTTGTAGAAGTAAAATACGCGGTTTAACAAGCTACAAATGGTACGAGTTAAGAAAGTTTTATTTCGAGTCGAGGAGGTTTCTTTACGACCGAGCGGAAACAATGAAGAAAATTATCGTCTCGCAGAGGGCTTTCGAGTTATCGTGGTTTTACTACTGTATTATAAATTGTATCATTAATATGGATCTTTAATATCAATATTTTATTGTCGAAAAATATTCACCGTAGCTGTTGATCCTCAACATTCTGACGCGGCGTCATAGTGATTCCGAAAAATCAATTCTCACTAAATAAAATAGTTGTTGCGACTTCAATGTTTTCCACAGCACGGTAAAGTATTGTATACAATTCTATGTACATATCACGTTTCCGTCGTTCTATGCGTAAATATTGAGTAAATATTGAATTTCACGTAAAATTTCTTTATATTGGAAAGAGGATATTAAAAATGGCTATTTCCACCATCGCTTGGAAATGAAAAATTCGTGTGGGATCTTTCCAAGGGTAGACGTATTGAAATTTCATAAAATCGGTTTTTATTATAGCTTCTAGAAATATTTCTTTTAGCTCGTATTACTTTAAAAATCCATATAAATATTCGTATAATTACGGAAAGTTTAGAAATAAGTTTGGCAACCAAGTAAGTTACAAGCTACAATGAACAAAGACTTCCAACTTTAGAGACATACATTTCTTATATTACATTTTCAAAAAGTGATGTACATCGTAACTCTCGAACGGATGAATATCTTCACTTTATATTTTCAGTAGAGATGAAGAATGCCATTTTCTACAGTGTAGAATGTGAACAACTATATCCAATCGGTACAAAATGATTTATAAAGTATGAACAACTTTTTCGTACAAAAATACGAGGAAAATTTTTATTGTCTGCGACTAACAACATTTTTGTCCTGAAATAGTTCTGTTCTCTCCACTGAAATAGTTTTATTCTCTAATTTAGGCTATAACGATTACTATTGTAACTCCTAAGCATTTTTCTCTCGAACAGTTAGTTCTCCTAAAACTAGGTGAGCACATCGACAACAATTTTTCATACTTTAACAATTATTTTTGTTTAATCGCTTGCGCTATAACAACGAGTCAAACTCGTGATCAAGATTTCATGCGTAATCTACTAATTACGAATACTATTTCTTTCTTCTAAATCGAAACAAAATTGAATCCTTCTGTTGTCAAAGTCTAGGAATGAAAGTGAATGAAGACGTACAATTATGTGAATAATTATAGACTCAAAGTAACTTCTACATTTTTTGCAATATTTCAGCAAAAATTTAACAAAACACCGTATTTGTATATTTATAAATTACGATTAATAGATGATAGAAATATAGAAATACAGCTTTTTTTGGTTTCGGTTTCTGTTTTGGCTTCGAGTTTATAATTATTCCCAGCACTGTAGGTGGTCTCCTTTAATTGAAACACCCTATATATTCAAAAAGAACTTAATAAAATATTATATTTGTACATTTCTATATCCAAAAAATTGTAAAACGTCGTTGCAACACGTCCAGATAAACCTTGTTAATTTAACTGCAAAAGGTATAATAGTTTCTTTGCAAAAAATTCCCTAACAAAGTTAAAAAAAACACGCACTTCACACTAGAATACCCCTTTAAGTAAAAGAACTTCTGATTCGTTTAATTTTCATATTATCGCAGTCGAACAGAGCATTCACTTATATATAATTTGTAACTTTTAGTTTCAAAAAACTATTGGATATTTACTCTTGTTGTACAAAATCATTGAAAATACGAGTTTCCTGGATTTCTATTGTTTTGAAATTTTGTTTAATATGTGACAAAGCACTCGGAGAGACTACACGGTTTCGATATAACACAGAACGCGTTCCCTTGATTTATGTTGTTTCTGGGTCGCTTTTAACACAGTTTCGATACAACATGGAACGAATTAACCATGTTATAGGAGGGCCGACTGTATATTCATTAGTATCAAAGCGATTCAACTCAGAAGAAGCCATTGATTTTAGCTATCCAATACCGCTGTATCCCCTTAAGAGACGACCGTTGCATATAATATAGTAAAAAGATAAGTTCAACATCGAGTTTTGTGATCGAGATAGAGTTCAAAGGTTATAAGGTTGTGTAAGAAAATGTACTTCGTATTTCCTCGTTTTATATTTTAAAAATTAATTGGTAATTATTATCGATATCTTCATTTTAGCCTCGCTGCCATGAAAGTCTTGGTTTATAATCTCCTTATTGCATTTGCAGTGAATTTTCCCTAATTATCCTTCAGCTTCTAAACAAAAATGGAAAATATATGAAGAGGTGATACGATTATTCGAGTCTCGCACCTCGTTTTTATAATTGTCGATAATTGGCAATTATAAAACTGAGCTGTGAGGCTCGAATAATCGTATCTCCTCTCACATATTTTCCATTTTTATATGCTGAAGGAAAATTTGGGAGAATTTACTGTATCTATCTCTTTTCACGTAGTATTTTTTTCTCTCTAACGTGCTCGCTTTCTCACTCTCTTCATAAAACCTAAAATCTGAAGCCTATCATATGATATTGTATTGTATTGTATTCTATTGTATATATATATATATATATATATATATATATATATATATATATATAATATAGAATATATATATATTCTATTGTATATATATATTGTATATATATAATAGAATTTCAATAGTATAGAATAGAATAGAATATATATATATATATATATATATATATATATATATATATTCTATTCTATTCTATTCTATACTATTGAAATTCTATTCTATACTATTCTATTCCATTTTACTACTCCATGTTACATCACGTAACATTATATTAACATAATATGCAAAATGTAATTTAACATAACAAATGACATGTGTTTATTGTATCCTATCCTTGCGTATCTTCTTTTTTTAACTTATTGGATTTATTATTTGGCGTGCTCCTCCTTTGGTGATTCCTATTTGCACGTAAAAAATCTTCACTTATTTTCCTGCTTTTCTCTATTGCCTTTTCATTGCACGTTAATCAATTAATCATTTACAGTGAATTTAAATTTAATCAAGAGAGTGAAATAATTACTTAAGTAAAAAAAAACTTGAATAATTTAAAGTTACTTCTTTCTAGTTATTTCGATTAAGCTTTTTTTCGACGAGCAACAATTTCGTAAATTTTTACGCACATATTTCGTAAATTGTTCGCACATTTCTCGTGAATGAATTCTGTTAAAATTTACGGGGAAAACAATCCGGCCCCAATTACTGCTTATTTTTCGATAATTGTACCGCGAGATATTTAAAAGGGTTGGGTTCATGGAAACTTCAGACAATTATTTTCGTTTCGATTGCTCGGAAATGAATTCTCATTTAATAGGACGAAGTATTAGTAAGTATATTTATCAAACAGCGGCAAAGCATTCCAACTCAGAAGAAGCTATTGATTTCAGGTATCCCGATGTGCTGCTGCACCTCTGTAATGCAAATGTATACCGACACAAGGTTATAAAAGTATGGGAATGTTTACCAATCAAACGGGTGGATAGTAGTTTTGTATGAAAACTGTAAATATTGGCAGATTAAGTTTATGCAGAAGCAGAGGTAGTATATTTGTATAGTATTTTTGCGTAGAAACTGTAAATATTGGGAGATCAAGTTGCAGATATGTAAAAGAAAAAAAATTCATATAAAAGAATTTTAAAACATGAAAAGTTTTATAGATAGTTTACGAATTTAGGAGACAGACGTGCATCTGCAGGTCAATATAATACTGATAAACAATATTATAAGACGTTACATATGACATTGCACAGATTAAGACTTACATAATAACAATTCTTTGCTTTCGGTCTCACAGCCAAGAAAACGACTTTGCTTTACAAATATCCCATTCATTCTTGTCACCGATTTTCTAATCCTATCTTAGATTCTACTTTAATCCTACTGTATACATTGACTACTCTAGAGGGTGTCCCAAAATTATGTTACTTCCGGGAAATGAGGGGTTCCTGAGGTCATTTGAAGTAACTTTTTCCTTAACGCAAATGCAATCCACGGCTTCGTTCACGAATTATTAACGAAAAACTCTGACCAATGAGAGGCGAGCTTGCCTGACGCTAGACGACTAAGCTAACAAACGGCCGAAGCCCAGTTCCGCTCATTGGCTCGGTCACCTCGCGCCACCTGATCTCGCCTGTCATTAAAGTTACATCAAATGACCTCAGGAACCCCTCATTTCCCGGAAGTAACATAATTTTGGGACACCCTGTATATGTATATTGGCTGAAAAAATAAATAAAAGAAATACTGTCCTATTTCCTATCTCTATAAATTTGGGGTTGTAGGTTTCAAGCATAATAGCAGAGGTGTAAATCACCAAAAACTTCGATGCAAAAATATGGATTAAAATATAGTTGTTATTAACTTATATACATTATTATTTATATTTTTAACTTATATGTATTATTATTACTATTATATATTATTATATATATTATATATATTATTATTATTATTATTATATTTCTTGTTTTTATTTATTAGTACTTTCAGTCATTAAGCAGGCAAATTCACTTTTTCTTTTTTAAATGAAGAGTAATCAATAAAGAGTACTTGCCGCTGAAAATCGCTATCGCTTACTGTTGAAGATGGATTCATTGCTTGCAGTACGTCAGAGAAGTTTTGCAACGATAATAACAGAACGCCTTGCAACGAAAGTCTGATATTGAATTCAGCAAGGTTTTCTAGGAAGTATCAGTGTCTTGAAATTAATTAGAAAACGAATTCAGAACTATGTCAGCAGACTAATATAGAAGAAAACTTCGTATTTCAGCATGGCTATGATACGAATCTCGGAGAGAGAATATTAAAAAATATTTTGGGACCATGACTATATATATATATATGTATATATCTCGATAACTTGTATGTAGATCTCGATAACTTGTGTGCACACTGATAATTTCATTTAAATATATATATATATATATACATACAAGTTATCGAGATATATATATATATATATCAACTGATTTAAATGAAATTATCAGTGTGCACACAAGTTATCCAGATCTACAAGAAGTATTTTTTTCATTCTCGTTCCGGCTTCGGATAAAAATGTTCCAAGACAAAAGTTTTCGTCATTCTAAGTGATAGCAGAATTTTGAAAAAGTATTTTACTCACTGTACAGTACGCTAATACCTCTAACATCCAAAAAATTTCACGTTGTTTCTTAAAAAAGAAAGTTATCGCGTTTTAAAAGGTGTCCGAACATTTTGTGCCAGAAGGCGTAGTCTTCGTGAATGACACATTAATAGAATAGTAAATGCCATTATTAGACGGCGAATCTTTATGCATCTACAGCCTATTTAGATTTTTAAAAAGCAATAAAATGCATAGAGTAAAAAAAAGCAAGAACTAACAGCATTTTTATTTTCTTGTTACACATCGAGTAATCTTTTAATCGACAGAGGGAATGTTTCTACAATTCAAATTTTTTTTTTTAAATAACGTATTAAATTTATATTTTTAATGATATTAAATTAATATCTGAGCAAAAAAATTCGCAGAGCCTAATCATTCTATTTCCAACACTGATATTGCACGACATCAAAGTTTCTTTCGCGTAGCTTCCAATATGAATCGCCGGAGCTTCTGAGCAGAGAGTCCGGCATGCATATTTCTACTGTATAAATTTTGACTAGTGAGCATCCGAGTACTTTTTCCGAGCCACTGTATTCATTACGACTGTCTCGCAGGGACCCGGAGGAGGTTCGATTCGAGAGCAAGGAGGAGAGCGTGCAGGGTCAGCGATGCATGTGTGCGGAGATTCGAAAGAGGGCGGCCGGAATATTGCGTTTTGAACTGCGAGCCGAAGAAAAATGCTGGTGCACTAGCAATTCGCTGTACGTCCGCCGTGTTATGAGTCTATGCGAGATCGCAAGCAGGCATAACAAAAGGGGCTCTGACTCTTGTGTCTCTCGTGTGTTCCACAGGAATCCGAACCGAAACGAGAGGACGTCGACGCGACGCCGAAAACTGATCGCTGCGACGGATATCGAAAGCCGTTCGTTTCGCGCTTATCGGGGATTCGCGAAAAATCGCAGAAATCCCCGGCGTACTACTGTGATCAAAAAGTAAGGTGAATTTGTTTATAAAATGTAAATTCTTTGTTTATTCTTCCAAATCAATTTCATCCCCTTCAAAGTAATCCCCGTCCGATAAAACGCACTGTTTCCGACGCTTTTTCCAGTCCTCGAAACAGTCGGAATAGTCTTTTTCCGGTATAGCCTTCAAGACCTTCTTCGATTCGGTTTTGATCTCCTCAATCGTGTCAAAACGGCGTCCCCGCATTGGCTTTTTGAGTTTGCTGAATAACCAGAAGTCGCACGGAGCCAAATCAGGCGAATACGGTGGTTGCGGAACGATATGAGTCGAGTTTTTGGCAAAAAAGTCGCGAAGAACCAATGCAGTATGACATGGCACCAATCGAGACTTGACGCGTTTGAGACACAAAACATCCTTCAAAATGGTTTGGACTGAGCCAAATGATATTCCAACGCTATCAGCGAGGTCTCTCATTGTCAGTCGACGATTTTCAAGCACCAAATCTTCGATTTTTTTGGACGTGGCCCTCGTCGGTAGACGTTGATGGTCGTCCAGAGCGCGGTTCGTCTTCAACGCGTTCTCGGCCCGCTTTGAACTCGTTGTACCACTTATAAACGTTTTTTTGTGCCATAGTTTGATCACCAAAGGCCTTCCGCAACATTTTCAACGTGTCCGCACAAGAATATTCGTTCCGCAAACAAAATTTGATGCAAGTTCTTTGCTCGACAAAATCACCCATTGTAAAAATCGAAAAATTCACTTTTGGTTGTTTACAAATACACGTGTAACTCGGAGATAATTAAACCTTTTGACAAACAGACGCTTGGTAAATGTTATAGACAGTCCTACCAACCTAGGAAAAAAAATTACCTGCCTTCTTAATGCCCGGAAGTTTTAAATGACGATTCCACCTTACTTTTTGATCTCAGTAGTAAGTCGCTACTTTTAGAGGATCCGATTCGGCGGCCCTGTTCGCGAATTGTTCACGCGTAGCGCCGGCAACTTTACAGGTCAGGTGCGCTGCGTTTCCGAATGGAGATCAAGCCGCGCGACCAACTCTCGCGGAATCCAACCGATAAGACGCCGACTAGACTGACTGAGAGTTAATTTCTCCGTCGCGAGCGGTTCGTCTTCTTCGTTCCACGGTTCCAGTTCCCCGATTCTCTTCGCCTCCTCCTTTACGTCTTAAGGTAGTTGTACCCGAAAGTGATTTATTCGGGAATTCCTTGAAATTCTGCTAATGCAGCGCAGGAGAAAAAGATAGCAGATTTTTAAATTACGGTAATTGTTTTATTTATTTAATATTACGCGCAAGTTTTTGTTTCTGTTGTAAATTTGTAAAATACCACTGTACACGTACACAAATGAAATAGAATTGAATTTCGTCAGTCTAAACGATTTTGTCTGAAAAGGAAAAGATTTTTTGTAGGGACATGGTGAGACAAAATGATAGCACATTTAACTAACAATTATGCACTACATTTATTAACAGTCATCATTATCTTCGGCAAAGATTTATAGGTTGTTAATAAATGTAAAGAAGGAGTGTTATTAAGCATTAAATATCATTCGTTGATTTACTGCTGTACATCATTTTTAGCTGAATGTGCTATTATTTTGTATCGCTGTATTCCCATGAAAACTCTTTTTTTCAGATAACATTGTTTATCTGGAAAGAGTCGAGAGACAAATTTGTTTAACTGAAAAGAACCGAGATGCAATTGTAGATCTCTGAAATGCTTTTGGCAAATATAGTTGGCTGGGAGCTATATTACCGTGGTTGGAACGGCCAAAATCAGCCAAGTAGAGAAAATCCACAGCGGCAAAGTTGGTGTAAGAGGAGTAGTAGTAGGCTTCTTAAGCGATGCGTCGCGGCGTAGGAAAAGCTCGAGCAGCTCGTAGATGTAATGAGATCGTAATTAAAATTGCAATCAAGTAAAAGTGTGAATGTAATCGCTGAAAATTGTTTCATGCTGCAAACACGCGGCAATCTTATTACAATTAAATAACGTTATTATAATATACGCCAGAATACAACAATTTATCTAGAAATCCCCCCCCCCCCCCCCCTATAGAAACATTTCTATAACGTCTTGAGGAATTGCAAAAGAAAAAATCAGAAACTAATCATTTTGATTAATTCTGTAGTCTTAATATTAAAAGCAGCTATTTTAATTATACAGGCTGTTTCAGTAACTTTGTTACAAAGCAATATCTTCGTTATCGGTAATGATACTAGAAAATGCTTTAAGAACAAATTGTTTGGTTCGAAGGAACACACGTTGTGGTGGTAATCGTTTTTTTTTAAAGATCATATTTTTCGAGATTTCTAGGTCATCAATGCTTTTTTAAATAGGATTACATATTTCTGTTATTATATCATGGTAGCTAAAATGAAGACGAATCCACTGACCTATAGCAACATGATCTTCACGTAACCTTACGCCGGTCGAGCATTGCATTGCTCGTCGCGATTTTAATTGCTCGTCGCACCGAAATCGGCTGCGACTTGAATAAAAAACCGAATTAAAAAATGTGCAAAAGTCGATGGAAATAATTTAGATCATTTATTCCAATAAATTTGTCATTTTTCATCTCTCCGTTGTAGTTATTTCAGCATTCGTGTTCATTTTTTAATTTCCATTCGTACTCAAGGTCACGTGAAAGTCATGGTATTACAGGTCATTGAATTCGTTTTGATTTTAGTTAACTTAATATAGTAACAGAAATATGTAATCCTATTTAAAAAAGTATCGATAATCTTAAAATCTCGAAAAAAATATGACCTTATATTTCTTACATTTCTTTCTCCAAATTTTGATTTTTCCAAGTTTCATTGTTAGGAGACTAGATTTTCACATTTTTTGATTCCTTTTTACGTAAATTACGTATAATATATATGCTCCTCGAAGTTTTCAAGTTTGTTTCATGCCATTATATGTATTTCTCCAAATTTTGGTTTTTCCAAGTTTAATTGTCAGAAGACTAGATCTTCACATTTTTTGATTCCTTTTTACGTAAAGTATGTATAATATGTACGTCCCTCGAAGTTTCCAAGTTTGTTCCATGCCACTATATGTATTTCTCCAAATTTTGATTTTTCCAAGTTTAATTGTCAGAAGACTAGATTTTCACATTTTTTGATTCCTTTTTACATAAAGTATGTATAATGTATACGCTCCTCGAAGTTTCCAAGTTTGTTCCTTGCCACTATATGTATGTAGACCTGCACTGAACTGCATGGCAAATATTGAAAATTTCCAAAATTATACATGGAGATGAAATAGTTGTTTACCTTAGGCTATTATAATGGCCACTCCGAGTCTCTACAGATTAATTTGCCAACAATACGTTCGCGGGTATAATGTTCGTTTCGGTAACAGCTATCGCTGTTATAACAATCTATGAAGCGCAAGATATCCTCTGGTACAATGTAACAAGACAGCCTTACGGAGAAGTTAACAGTTCTCTGAATGTCGTTTTACGCATTCTATTGTAATTTTAACATGAAATCTACATCCGCCGCACGGTGAATTATCCGGTTTCATAAACTGGCGAAAATTGCCTCGTTCGTTTTTGCGAGAGCAGTACTACTTGGAAATTATGCCGCAGCGTGTACAATTTTTGCTACAACTCACCCGAAATTTGTCGTAAAATTTTTGAAGTTGATAAAATGCTCTAGTACGCGATGACATCTGTTTTAAAGTTGACTAAAAAAAACTACGTTAAACTAACTGAAGTTTGACTAAAATCTAACTATATCGGGTGTTCTATTTCAGTTGAGATTGTAAAAAATCTCGCAGACACGTGATTTAAAAAAAGAAAATAAACTAACACACGTCCTCTAGTATTTCGAGTGAGGAGACGCGTGGGCGTTTTCAAGCTTATTTTGAGGTCGTCTTGCTTTTTTTATCATAAACCTATATTTTTCATCTCGGAGTCATATTCTACGTAAAAAATGCACAACTTTTGTTCGAAACACTTTCTCCAGAAGTAAGTAACGTTGTCATTTTCAGAGATTATGAATTTAAATAATTTCGAACTTGTAGTTTTTGTGGGGCAAGTCACTTTTAGGTCTCGATGCTTTAGTGTTTGTTGGCTGAGAGTGTTAGTGATGTTCGTGAATATTTTAATGGATGGTATAATATAAAATTTGTTGTTTCATTGCCGATGTATCATCGACTGCATATTTTCGATTCGATTGTCTTCGCTATAATATGCCTGCCTATACGTGTTGTTCCATTCATTATGTCATTTATTGTTTCATTGTTACGTTTATTGTTCTATGCCCCATATTTACATATCATTCATAGCTTCCTCGTATTATATTAAGAAACTATTTATTATATTCCGCGAATTCTGCAAATCTTTTGCACAAAATGTTTTGTACAATGTTTTGTACAAAATTAATTTGATTTTCTTTACGTGAAATACGAAATCGAGATTACCTCACATATGCAACAATGATGGCAAAAGCGTTGAAGAAATATGTACATTTGAATCATGCAATGTTCTTGGCTACTAGGATGTTAACGATTTCGACTTCTGTACGTTTCGAGCGAACCAAGTTTTCTATTTGGCCAAAGGAGCAGTAAATACAGAATTTAAAGCCCTGCTTATCCTGACTGCACTTCCTGCAGAAAGTATTACGAATGTACAAGTTGCCTCCATAACGACTGTACAAGCGTATCGGTCGAATATCTATGACAATACACTTCTACTGTGATAATAGTTTTTTAAGAGCGACATTAAACACTTCAATTCGTCCACAATGTTGCATTGCAGCATAATTTTCTGACTCCATCGTTAAAACTTTTCTGAAAATTTGAAATTTACAGGATTCAAATCGAATAATATAAATAATAAAAATATAATAAAGATGACAAATATAAAAATAAGTATAAAAATAATGGAAATCAATAATATAAATATTTCGTTAAAACTTGTCTGAAAACTTAAAATTTACAGGATTCAAATCGAATAATATAAATAATAAAAATATAATAAAGATGACAAATATAAAAATAAGTATAAAAATAATGGAAATCAATAATATAAATATTTCGTTAAAACTTTTCTGAAAACTTAAAATTTACAGGATTCAAATCGAATAATATAAATAATAAAAAAATAATAAAGATGACAAATATAAAAATAAGTATAAAAATAATGGAAATCAATAATATAAATATTTCGTTAAAACTTTTCTGAAAACTTAAAATTTACAGGATTCAAATCGAATAATATAAATAATAAAAATATAATAAAGATGACAAATATAAAAATAAGTATAAAAATAATGGAAATCAATAATATAAATATTTCGTTAAAACTTTTCTGAAAACTTAAAATTTACAGGATTCAAATCGAATAATATAAATAATAAAAAAATAATAAAGATGACAAATATAAAAATAAGTATAAAAATAATGGAAATCAATAATATAAATATTTCGTTAAAACTTGTCTGAAAACTTAAAATTTACAGGATTCGAATCGAATAATATAAATAATAAAAATATAATAAAGATGACAAATATAAAAATAAGTATAAAAATAATGGAAATCAATAATATAAATATTTCGTTAAAACTTTTCTGAAAACTTAAAATTTACAGGATTCAAATCTCGAATAATATAAATAATAAAAATATAATAAAGATGACAAATATAAAGATAAATATAAAAATAATGGAAATCAATAATATAAATATTTCGTTAAAACTTTTCTGAAAACTTAAAATTTACAGGATTCAAATCTCGAATAATATAAATAATAAAAATATAATAAAGATGACAAATATAAAAATAAATACAAAAATAATGGAAATCAATAATATAAATATTTCGTTAAAACTTTTCTGAAAACTTAAAATTTACAGGATTCAAATCTCGAATAATATAAATAATAAAAATATAATAAAGATGACAAATATAAAAATAAGTATAAAAATAATGGAAATCAATAATATAAATATTTCGTTAAAACTTGTCTGAAAACTTAAAATTTACAGGATTCAAATCGAAATAATAAAAATATAATAAAGATGACAAATATAAAGATAAATATAAAAATAATGGAAATCAATAATATAAATATTTCAATAGTCTGCAAATTGTATTGTCAGTACATATTGCCGGTCTGCTCGCACGTATAAATTCCCTACTCGAGGGCACACAGCCTGTACCTTTAAAGTTTTGTTGCGATCAATAGTTTCCGAGATATTTAACCAAGCACGTTTTTCATGCCCAACGCCAAGGGCTGTTTCCAGCCCTCCGAAATAAACGATCGCCGACATAAAAAGTACGTGTCTGACATTTCTCCGAGTATCGTGTCACGTTAAAAACGCATAAAAATTTTGATTTGTCGGAGGATTTGTCGCTTGCCCGAGACGACCCTTGCGGATATAAATCTCTAGATCGCTATAGCGGTCTTCTAGAAATCCTTTATTTGTTGCCAAAATGATTTTAGCGTTATATCGAAGATTTAAGTTATAGTGTAGTAACTTGTTGAATTCGCCCCGACGACATCTTCTAGGAAGTCATGAAGTCAAAAAGGTATATTTAACGTATAAAAATCGAAGCAACCCTTCTATGAAAAGAATTTATTTCAAAAAAATTATTTACATTGGAATTTGTAGCAAAGTGGATACTGATCGAATACTTTTATTCGAAACGTTTGTTGATAAATCATTGGAAATGTCTGAAAAATCGCGCTAACGGTGTGCTAAGTGGCATGGAAAAAAGTCTTCTCAAATAAAATTTATTATTTATCACTATAATTCGTTTGAATACGTGTTCAGTAACATGTGCAATGGAAACAGAACGGTCTCTTAGCCGTTTGAAATGGCTATTAAAGTGGTTCTGAACGCAACGTTACACATTGTGCGTCTATTTATTTAAATCCACACACGATTCAAACATGCAAGAGCCAGGATTTGATATTTATAAATATTGGTAACAATTATGTAACCTTTCGTTTAAAAAAAAGTGCGAACTCGACTACTTTAAAACACCCTTTTGGAACCATTTTCACTGTTTAAATCGTTAAAATCGTCTACTAACGCATATGAAACCATCGTTAACACTAATTATGAATTTACCAGACTTGTCAAAATGACAGATTACAAATCTGTTAATTTACGATTATTACGAATGTAACGATACATTTATGAATTTGTGTCAGTTGGGAGAAATATTACAATAGAATATACGCTTAATTTCCTTCATATTTTTTTTGTTTAAATACAACACGTTTATAAAGTATACAATTTAATAAAGAATATTAATACATAGAATACTAATACAAGAATACAAATAATAATACAAAGAATACAAAATAATAATACATAATAAGAATACATAATAATACAAAGAATATTAATACAAGAATATTAAAACATATATCTTCTTAAAATCGCAGCATTTTAACGTTAATCAACATCTTAGTGTCATTATACTTATATCTACACCCTTCTTCGCCAAAAATGCGTACTCTTTAGACAAAGGAAGGTCGGGTTTGGCTATCCTTTATTTTAACGGTCCAGAGATTTTTGGCTCTTTTATGCACATTCCCGCAGATTTTGTCGAGAAAATACAACAAAATTCAAGTCCCAAGGCGCGCAAACTATTGGTTTAAAGGTGTACGCGTGTTCAAAATTGACGAATTTCAAGCGTTTTTGGCATGTTAGTGTGACGCAGATTGCGTACGAAAATGGGCATTTAATTAAATTAAATTAAAGTATTTAAGTCATTGTGCGATAAACTAGTCACTCTAACATTAACGAAACGTTCAGGTACAGTTTGAAAAATGTTTCTGCATACGAATACCGTATTCCATCACTGTACTATGCGATATGGTACCGATACGATACCGATGCTTTACATATCGATAGAAGTCCCTGTTTCCGACCACAAGTACGATTACGAGCACACGCGAACGAGAACACGAAGGAGCTAGGCTAGCGTGGCTTGCTCGCAAGCTGGTGTCTACCCAGATACCGTTCGAACGGATTTATCATGCTGCGAGCTTTCCAGGTTGCTCGCTCGCTTGGCCGACTATCCGCTCGACGTTAATCCTCGCTTCGTTGCCTCTTTCTCGTCGCGTCGCGTAGTTTTTCGATAAAAGTGCCCGAGCAACAACCACCGACCGCGATAAACCTCTTGACACCGGCTGGATATCGGCTGTGTCCCGTAGGCCAGGCCTCGGAATTAACCAGCACGCAACGCGAGGCTCGCGAGGGCTACGCCTCCTGACTCGCGTCGCGCGTCTCGCACCCCGGCGATCGCCTAAATACTGCCCAAACCCGTGCGAAGCGGCAGGCACACGCGTGCGAGGTACTGCGAGCCGAAAAATGTCGCCACGGGAGGCGTGACGCGCGACGGCAGTCTGGCAATTAAGGCAATTTCTGTTATTTATTTAGCCTCTTAATGTTCTACAAATACATCTTCTCGCATTTGCTACTGCATTCTCAAATTGAAATTTGAAAAGCATAGAAAGGAATTTTCAACCTTTTGGAATCCATAGTTACTGTTTACAAAACAACTGAACAACGAAACGATTGAAAACCACAAATTAATTATCGTAACTACATTGTAAGAAGAAAATACGTATCATTTTTAGTCTTAATTTCCATTTTCTATTAAAATATTTTGGATCACGGTTGTTTGCTCTCTTTGATCACGTTAGATGCATAAATCTAGAGTGACTTTATCTAATCATCACTAAATTCTGTACACTTTTAGTTCAGCCTTGTAATTCATTATTGCAAAAGTTTTCGAGAATTCAAATTGCACTCTCCAATTAGTTTCTTTCAGGAAATTGCCATCTATTTTAATTATTAAATGGACCGAATGCCCTACTTGCTAATACCAAGACGAAAATCGATTTCTGAGTTACACTACTGAAAAAGCCACGCGAACTTTTTCCGGTATCTAACAGTTCTGTTGAAGTTAACGTCCTCTTTGCCGTATGTGTACTAACCGTTAGTTACACTCGCCTTGTTACAGGGAAAATCGCAGAGAACTGTTTACGACCAGAAAAACAAATTTTATACGTCGCAGAGGTTGAATTTGTACGGAGCCGAGTTCGAGTTCTCAAATTCGATTTTCTCGAAAACGAAGCCTCGAATAAACAAGTTTGATTCTATTCGTTTTCCTTATTTTTTGTAAGGAATCAATTTGTGCACGCTTGTACACGTTAACCGGATTCTATGTATGTATGAGAAAAGTGAGTAGACAGAATTAAACAAAATTAAATGGAGCGGATAAGAACACTACAGGGTGTCCCATTTAAGTTGAGATTGTAAAAAATCTCGTAGACGTGTGATTTAAAAAAAAGGCAAAGCGACACATGTCCATTAGTATTACGTGTGGAGAGTCAAATGACAATACTAGTTTTTCTATGCGTGCGAGTTTTCAAGGTCATTTCAAGGTCATCTTGTTTTTCTTTATCATAAACCCATATCTTTTATTTCGGAATCGTATCCTACGTAAAAAAAAATGCATACTGCGAGCCGAAAAATGTCGCCACGGGAGGCGTGACGCGCGACGGCAGTCTGGAGGCGTAGCCCTCGCGAGCCTCGTGTCGCGTGCCGGTTAATTCCGAGGCCCGCTCTAGGCGGTCGCGCGAAAGTCACCGAAACTTGGGTCGCTACGCGTCGGCCTTGAATCGGCCCAGCGTGCACCGTCCGCGATCGTTGCTTCGCATGAAAATTCACGAACCCGTAAGGAGACGACCCGCAGACTAGGAATTGTGTAGTTTCACGAGGATCGGCTCCTCGGTGTCCGAACGGCGTCCTCGTTACTTCGGCCCACTCGTTATCCACGGACGTTCCGTCCGAGCTCGTTACGCGCCGTCTCCGAAACGTGTAACACGGCTTCTGAAAGAAGATACCTGCGACTTCGACGCCTCGACTCGTCGGAGGTATCGACAGAAAATCAAGATCAATATCGATGCTCCTAGAGCGATTCTGGGACACCCTCTGGAACACCTAGCCGTACACCTCCCGCCCCGATAAGAGTACACCGATGCTGTCATCGGATTATCTGACTGAACCAAGTAAGCGATCCAAAGGTGATATTGATTTCTTTTGTGATTCTCGGCGACTCTGTTCGCGTGTCGATGTAGAACCGAGTCTACACTTAACACTTAAGAGGATATTCCAGTGTGAACGGTGGCGAGCAAATCGATCTCCTTGCATTCGCCTTACGCTAAACTTGCCGGCTACTAAAAGTGACTGGCATGTGTTGCTTTATAAGAACGACAGTAATGAATTCATTTAGGCCATACGACATTTTTATTTTAAACTGTGCGTGAATCGAGAAAATCATTCAATCATTTACACTAAAAGGTTTTTTACAATTTCGACAGGAGAAACGTGTTTCAGAGAAGAAACAGGAGACCGGTCGTTCCGAGCGGTACGGTAGGTTTAATGTTAAATTTTAATGCTAAATGTTATATAGTAGCTACTAGTATACACATATTGTATGACTGTTACTTGATTGTTTATTGGTTTGTTCGGAAAGTAATCTCGTTTTTCTTTTTATGGTTAAAATGAAAGACGATTTTCTTATAGTAAATATATGTAAATATATATAAATATTTTATTGAATTTTCTCCATTTTGAATTCTCTGGATTCGAATATTCTCCATTTTGGTCCAAATACCTTTCGCCATCTTTCTGGCAGTAGCACGATTCCACGCTCATAAAACTTCTGAACTATGCCAGTAAAAAACTGATCCAAGTTATTTTGAACGTCCTCATTTGAAGTGAAGCTTTTGTCGTCTAAAAAATTTTGTAGAGAACGGAGCAAGTTATAATCCGAAGGTGTCAGATCTGGAGAATATGGTGGGTAGTACACCCCACCCAAGCTGTAAAAGCTTTGGCGAGTTACCAAACTTGTATGAGGTCTCGTATTATCTTGGCGGAGCACTATACACCTTTTCTATTGATTCTAAAATGTAATAGTACAAGTGACCTCTGAATTGCCTTCGAATCGTAGCATGTGGCCTCCGAATTGTCTTCGAATTATGACATGTGGCCTCCGAATTGCTTTCGAATCGTGACATGTGGCCTCCGAATTGCCTTCGAATCGTTTCATGTGGCTTCCGAATTGCTTTCGAATCGTTTCATGTGGCTTCCGAATTGCCTTCGAATCGTAGCAATTCGCTTTTCTGAATTCAAATTTCTTTTCTGTTTGAGTGAATCATTCAATTTGTCCAGTTGATGATGACAGCATGCTTCAGAATTGATCGTGGAAATCCCACCATTTAGACAGTATAAAAAATGAAGAGAAAAAGAAACATAAACGATTCCATATTGTCAATCAAAAGAGTATGAAATTTTAAGTAGAAAAGCATAAACCTACGCTAATCCTAAACTTAATGGTTAACGAGATTTCAGCCAGTGAACAACTTCTCCGACGATGCCGTACAGCTTAAACCCTCCGATCGACTTATCTGAAAATCTCGTTAACCATTAGCTTTAGGATCGACATAGGTTTACACTTCTCTACTTACACTTTGATATTGTTCAGATCTCCGGTGAGAAAAATATAACTTTCTATCGAAAAAAAAGAAAGTTGACGTTGAAATTTCGAAAACTATATTATGTACAAAAAATTCGGTAACAAACGGTAATTCTTTGAATCGATAAATGTTAACGTCGGTTTATATGGATTCTAAAATGTAATAGTACAAGTGATCTCCGAATTGCCTTCGAATCGTAGCATGTGGCCTTCGAATTGTCTTCGAATTATGACGTGTGGCCTCCGAATTGCCTTCGAATCGTGGCATGTGGCCTCCGAATTGCCTTCGAATCGTTTCATGTGGCTTCCGAATTGCTTTCGAATCGTAGCATGTGGCCTCCGAATTGTCTTCGAATTATGACATGTGGTCTCCGAATTGCTTTCGAATCGTGGCATGTGGCTTCCGAATTGCCTTCGAATCGTTTCATGTGGCTTCCGAATTGCTTTCGGATCGTTTCATGTGGCTTCCGAATTGCCTTCGAATCGAAGCATGTGGCCTCTGAATTACCTTAAAATCGTGGCATGTGGTCTCCGAATTGCCTTCTAATCGTTTCATGTGGCCTCCGAACTGCCTTCGAATCGTGTCATGTGGTCTCCGAATTGCTGTCGGATTGTGACAAAAGATTAGGAATAAAAAAGTTAAGTCACCATTTTTATTCTAGCATTACTATGTATTCGTATTAATAATGTACATCGGCTTGCTGGTGGCTATTTTTTTTACGACTGCCCCGAATTTCTATAAAAAACGAACCACGAGGCCAGAAGAATCGCGAGTTAGTATTCTCAGATCTGCCGGTTTCAATTCCGAGCTTGGTACATTTCTGGGAGAAATTATTGAAAATAGTGTGCTGTTTATATTTCGATTAATTAGTTACAGGCTACGCTAATAATGTCATTTCAAACTTATTTAATGTCATCTTAGATTTTCGTTTTCCGAATAGCAAACTTAACTATTAATCTTTCCATAACATTGATTTCCTGTCATTGTGTCAATTTCACACCAAGGGACAAATTAAATTGGGAAAATGAGGGACGGATGAGAGTTAAGCTTGTGCTACCAGATTTGAAACGACTATTTGAAACGACATTTTCAGACCTGCATTTGGCAGATTGTTTAACGCACAATGTGATTAATATACGCGACACGCATTTTTATTCAACTAAAGTGTAAGAAATATTTCTATGAACAAAAAGTAAGACGAGTCGCCAATATTGAAAGACGCAAAGAGTGTAAGACTCAACATTACCCCAGGTATTTTAAATAATAAACAGCAAATGGATATTTATTTTAGATCATACATGTATTTTTGATAATAAAATATGTTATCTGTGTACGAAAGAAAGTATTTTTAAAAATAAAATATTTTATTCGTTGTGACAGATTTTTAAGATAATATTTCAAATAGTATTTTATTTGAAAAGCACTGGAAATATTTATGCCACAGTTCGGGATATTTTATTTATTTAATTTATTTGAACGAATCAAATAATTTCATTTCATTAAATCATAGTGCAAAATTTATTTTGTTAATCAAAAACTAACGAAGTACTTTTTCCTCTGCATTGTAAATGTGCATAAAAGATGCACTTAGTTACATAAGAATGGCTGTATTTAAAAAGACAATACATTTCATTTGATGTTATGAAAATAAAGACCACTTTATTTTACGCTTTACATTATCAAAATGATGTATTCATTTCATTGCTTAGCTGTGGATTATCGGAATAAAATATTTTATATTTTATATCCTATTAATATATTATTATATTATATTATATTATATTATATTATATTATATTATATTATATTATATTATATTATATTATATTATATATACATATAAGAGCAATTTAATTTTTTTAATGCATTTTGCTCCAGAACACTAATTATAATTTAATCATAATCTAAATTATTAATTGGTCGGAAATAATTTCATAGCAGTTAATAAATGATTTACATTCCACATCTATATAGTGAACTGAACGAAAATTTTGTTTGTTTAATATTATGAGATTATTATACTGAATTATAAAGTTATTTTACATAATTATATTAAAAGTTAACTTTTAAATTCGACAAGTTTGAACTTTTACATGTGAAGATAAACATCATAGATAGTAGGAAAACTGAAATGTGCTTTTATTATACGAAATATTGTTATTATGTGAATTTTGTTTATATGTACCACACCGCAAGCTTAAAAATTATTATAAAGTAACGAATGAAAACAAAAACATGTTGACAATGAATCGAAGATCGTGCTAAAGGTTATCTTGTAGCGGCGCGAGATATAAATATAAAACTTTGTTTATACAGCCTTTGCTGACCATAACGGTATTAAAAATCGTTGAATACGTCTTTAAAATGACTTTCGTAAACAAACAGAAAATACAACACGACGTTCCACTTAAATAATAATATTCTTATCTCGTCGAATTATGCGAACTTTGTAGAAAATAATTTTATAACATTTTCGCGCTCGGTCGACCATGTGCTATTTACATGTAATAACAAGTTTTATAGAAATTTATTGTTTGTCTGTTAGAAATACCAATAAGAACAAATAAATAAATAATAAAATAAAAAATAGATAAATAAATATGTTCAGAAACAAATAAATTGAGTTTGCAATGTGTTACAAGTAGCCTTGTAAATTTGTATTTCTCTACTTGCTTTTAAATTGTAACACCAAAAATCACGTATTGACGGTTATTTATAAATGAAGATGATAAAGTTGCTATATGCAAAGGGTGATTCCTTATGAAAAGAATTAAATAAAAGGATACAGAATCCAATTTTTTCGTCTAAGACTTTGTCTTCAGAAATTCAATTTCTGTATATATTTTTTAAAAATGCTTATACACAAAAAAGAACAATAAAATATCTTATAGAAAGATTTTGTTATTATTAATTGCATATATTAGATATCGGAAAAAAATTAATGCGGATTTTTGACATTTTTCGAAAACCACAAATGAATGGATTTGCTAACTTTGCTTTCTATTCACGCTCAAATGTATCACGTTTTGTTTGAGCTTGAATTCATGTACACAAGAGTTTGCGGAATCTGCCAAACTGATGGCTCACTAATTTTTTAATTTACGATTAATCCGATTGTAAAGATCGTAATTGCAAGTCTAGTGTTAATCAAAACTATGGACATTCTAAATGTTAACATTTTACCGGCCGCTGGTACAACAGTTGTGCCGTGGCACAAACTAACGTTAACGACTGCTGGTACAACATGTGTATCATGCACAGTGTATTCAGGAAAAGTCGCTACGCAAGAAGTGGGGGTAGGCGACGCATGCGCGTGAGTCACGCGCGGGAGTCACGCACAGCGGCGTGGCGCGTCTACAGGGTGGCATTTATTGTATTGTTTTGAATCTGCAGCTCGGCGTCGTGTCGCGTCGCTATTGTAGTTCAGAATTATATTGTTCACCCGGTTGTATTAACAATTATTAATAAATTGGCGTTTATACATAGTAATTCAAGTAAATCCTAAGTAAGGCAATTTCTGTTATTTGTTTAGCCTCTTAATGTTCTACAAATACATCTTCTCGCATTTGCTACTGCATTCTCAAATTGAAATTTGAAAAGCATAGAAAAGAATTTTCAACCTTTCGGAATCCATAGTTACTGTTTACAAAACAACTGAACAACGAAACGATTGAAAACCACAAATTAATTATCGTAACTACATTGTAAGAAGAAAATACGTATCATTTTTAGTCTTAATTTCCATTTTCTATTAAAATATTTTGGATCACGGTTGTTTGCTCTCTTTGATCACGTTAGATGCATAAATCTAGAGTGACGTTATCTAATCATCACTAAATTCTGTACACTTTTAGTTCAGCCTTGTAATTCATTATTGCAAAAGTTTTCGAGAATTCAAATTGCACTCTCCAATTAGTTTCTTTCAGGAAATTGCCATCTATTTTAATTATTAAATGGACCGAATGCCCTACTTGCTAATACCAAGACGAAAATCGATTTCTGAGTTACACTACTGAAAAAGCCACGCGAACTTTTTTCGGTATCTAACAGTTCTGTTGAAGTTAACGTCCTCTTTGCCGTATGTGTACTAACCGTTAGTTACACTCGCCTTGTTACAGGAAAAATCGCAGAGAACTGTTTACGACCAGAAAAACGAATTTTATACGTCGCAGAGGTTGAATTCGTACGGAGCCGAGTTCGAATTCTCAAATTCGATTTTCTCGAAAACGAAGCCTCGAATAAACAAGTTTGATTCTATTCGTTTTCCTTATTTTTTGTAAGGAATCAATTTGTGCACGCTTGTACACGTTAACCGGATTCTATGTATGTATGAGAAAAGTGAGTAGACTGAATTAAACAAAATTAAATGGAGCGGATAAGAACACTACAGGGTGTCCCATTTAAGTTGAGATTGTAAAAAATCTCGTAGACGTGTGATTTAAAAAAAAGACACAAAGCGACACATGTCCATTAGTATTACGTGTGGAGAGTCAAATGACAATACTAGTTTTTCTATGCGTGCGAGTTTTCAAGGTCATTTCAAGGTCATCTTGTTTTTCTTTATCATAAACCCATATCTTTTATTTCGGAATCGTATCCTACGTAAAAAAAAATGCACAACTATTGTAAAAACGTTAAAAACGAGAGTTCTTTTTATTTTTTTGTCATTCCAAGTAAATAGCAAAGTAATTTAAAAAAAAAATTCAAGTCATTTTCAGTCTAGTTTTAAAAGAATTATTGCGTTTTCAAGTGCGTGCCGAACATTTTCGCGATCCACTGTATTTCAGTATGTATGAAAGAAGAAATTTATTAAATCATTTCCTATGAATCTCTATAATTTCAGCAATTTTAACAGATAAAATGTGAGATCTTCTGGTCGACACGGTAGGTTTAATGTTAACAATGCTGTTAGATTAGGGTTAGCAGGATCGTTACAAGGAGATAGAGGAATTTTATTTTGCATAACGACCGCGGTTAAAATGACCGATTTGTAATTTCACGATGTTATAAACTTTAGAGACTTCTCTTCGTGTGAAATGAATGAACGCATTAGATCACTCTGGAGCAATTTTTATAATTAAAACTTTATAAATATCTAAACGAATTCTATCTTTTTACTCAGTGCACACCAGAGTCGCCATTATTGCTTTCGGTAGGTTTAGTGTTAATCATCGGACCACTGATGCTGGGTCAATTTTTATCCAACTGTAATCGACTATAATATAGTCGACTTATAGTCGTCCTACTATAGTCGTCCACCGCTATATTATAGTGGTGTGAATATAGTCGTATATTTCTATTTTCTATTACCTCTAATATATAAATAAACAAATATAGCTTTTTCCTTGGTTTGTGTTTTAAGTATCTATAAAAATGTAAAAGTTACGTTGAGTCTATAATTGTGCACACAGTTCTACAATTGTGACAATTTACAATATTTATCATCAGAGTTATTTGAAGAAGTTTTACAAGTAAGAATATCGTATGAAAAATTGTAATGAAAAATAATAAATCGTATACGCGTATTACATATAATAATAATATTTACGTTCCTGTTGCATTTTCTATATTCCTATATTATCCCATTATCTTTCTATGTCATCGAATAATTTCGCATAAAAGACGATGTACAATAATGTCGCAGAACGTTCAGTGCAATGCTTGAAAGATAAAAAAAACTATAAGAAACATTTACGTGTTGCGGATCAAACTGACCCGGCTACCGTAAGCTGCGCCACGTCGCGCACCGTTTCATAATCCGCTGGTTCTTATCATTAAATAAGAATAATAATTTAGCACTGAAGGGAAGGTAAGCGAATCGGAGAACGTGTTTAAGGCTACTATGAATACAGTTTATTGAATTGCTATCGATGAGCGCGGGCGCGACTAGCGTGGTGTCGTAGGGCTAGCGACTTCGGACAGACTGAGCTTTTGGAGTTGCGCGTTTGTCTGTTTTATACTGGAAGGGAAGAAAGGAATAGATGGACTTTCGTAGGAAAAGAGAAAGTTGGGAAAGTCCCGTGCGGGTCGAGGTGTCCAGATGTGAGGAGAATTGTTTTATTAGGTGTTGGAATTTCAACGATGACCCACCTAACAGTTTTATGGCCCCTTGCGAGGGTGAGCCGTTGCCTACAGAGGCCCAGGTGGGCCCAGACGTTCAGTTCAAGAGTAGACACCGAACCGTGAGGTTGCCACCTCGGGATTTTCACCAACACCAGATTTCTGTATCTCTGTAGTTTTGCAATATACCACCATCACTTATTTCACTGGATACGCGAATGTTCTGGAGTAGAATTTGTAACTCTAAATAAAGTGCTTTTGAGTAACCTTTCATTCTACAACATTAGGGGTGCGTGCTTTTTAGGGAATTTTGAGGATTAGGAACGGTACTTGTTTTATTGCTAGCGGCCGCGCTCAGGTAGAGGAATGCGACGCCACAATAAGAATATCCATTGGGAAAAGGCGTTTCAGTAAGAACTCGAGAGCCGTTCGTTGCCGAGCCTGGCTTCGACAGTCTGCGTGCTCCATCGACATGCCTCTGCCTAAGAACGGGACAAAGAAGACGAACGAACCTCTACACAGCAAGCAGCCTCGATTCCAAAGAAAATACTGGAGAGAAGCGAACGTGACGCGACGCCCTCGTCATTCGTTTCTTCTGGACTGTCGCGTTTTTTATGGAATATTCGACTCCGCCCATCGAACGATTCATCCGCCGTTCGAGAACGAAGAAACTGAATACCCACTGCGTTTACCGGAACGCAATCACGGCTCTGTACATATATATATACAGTCGCCTCGGAAAGTACGTTAACGCCATTTCGAACGGAGTAACTTTTTTAAAATTCGTTCAAAAGGATTTCGATGTTTTTGAGATCTTAGACCAAACTGGTTTTCTATGATATGAGTGTACAAAAAGTTTGTTAGATTGCAGTTGATTGGAATTATAAATAATAATAATAATAATAATAATAAAAATTTTTTTTAACCTTGACATAACCAATAATAATAATAATAATAATAATAATAATAATAATAAAAATAATAATAATAATAATAAAAATAAAAGTAATAATAAAAACTTTTTTTAACCTTGACATAACCAATAATAATAATAATAATAATAATAAAAACAATAATAATAATAATAATAATAATAATAATAATAATAATAATAAACTTTTTTATCCGAGCCCACGACGAAAATTTAAAAAATACATTTTGTAGATCATGGTAATTTGTACGCATGCTGAAAATTTCATCGAAATCGGTCGACGCGCAAACTACAGCCACCGAAAGATGTAAAAACGATTTGTTTTGGTTGAAATTCGTGAAAAACTGCGATTTTCGCGATCTTTGATCGATTACAGCTCATGTCCAGGGGTCAATCGATTTCGATGAAATTTTCAGCATGCACGTAAGTTATCGTGCTCTACGAAATGCATTTCTTAAATTTTCGTTATGGACTCGGACAAAGAAGATTAATTCTTAGTCATTCCAATCAATCGCAATCTAAAAAGCATTTTGTATACTCGTTTCAAAGAACACTAGTCGGTCTAACGTCTCAAAAATATTCAAGTCCTTCGAACCAATTTAAAAAAAGTTTTTCTGCTTGAAAAAGCGTTAACATACTTTCCGAGGCGACTGTACATATCTCTCTCTTTCTTTCTCTCCTATTTTCTCTCTATTTATTTCTCTCTTCCCCGCTCTTTCACTCTCCTTGTTTCACCCCTTTTCTCTTGTTTACTCTTTTTCTATCTTTCTCTTCATTTTACTTTCTCTCTCCCTCTCTCTCTCTCTCTCTCTGCCCTGTTTTCTTGTGAACAGAGGGTGGCGCCATCAACGCCTCTCCTTCCGAAATGTAATCTAACGTCGAGTAGAAAGCAATAAGAAGAGAAAAAGGCGTGAAGAAGCAAAACAGAGGGA